>NC_068358.1:23275388-23575388 GCF_020536995.1 Dreissena polymorpha | reverse complement strand
GCGGATCAAGCTTGTCCGGGCCATAACTTTGTCGTTCATTGTGAGATATTAAAATCATTTGGCATATTTGTTCACCATCATAACAAGGTGTGTCGCGCGAAAGAATTACGTCGATATCTCCATGGTCAAGGTCACACTTTGAGTTCAAAGTTCAAAAATGGCCATAAATGAGCTTGTCGGGGCCATAACTATGTCATTCATTGTGAGATTTTAAAATCATTGGGCACATTTGTTCACCATCATTGGACGGTGTGTCGCGCGAAAGAATTACGTCAATATCTCCAAGGTCAAGATCGCCACGACTAAAAATAGATTGATTTTGAAACAAGGGGGTAACTTTGAACAATCAGTAACAATGCACATTTTGAGTTGGTCTCTCTTTATCAGACTGTTTTTTCAAATTGAAATCAAGGTCGCCACGAGTAAAAATAGATTGAATCTTACACAAGGGGGGTAACAATGCACATTTCGAATTGTCTCCCTTTATCAGACTTTTTTTTTTCAAATTGAAAACCTGGTTTTGTGACAATTTCGTCCCTTGTTAATTTTATTGTAATCCTCTTCTCTTCCGAAACACCATTTTTTTCGTTTTTGTATTCTTAACAGTAAGACCCCAAGAGTAACAGTATAGATATAATTTATCTAGATGGGATTGGCCTTCAGCAGGCGGCTTCCTAAAATATCCATGTCGTCAGCAAATAATAGTAAAATTAACACAATATTATCTATAATCGAACCAGAGTTAATGTTATATTGTAAGTAAATTTCAAGGTCTTCAACAAATAAAGAAAACAAAATCGGCGATATTATCTCCCGTTGCCACAGTCCAACCGCATAACTAAAATAATCTGAATAAGATGAACATGATTTTACACATGACCTAACATTTGCATACACATTCCTCACTATTCTAAGCAATTTGCCTTAAATACTAGACTTAATCATTTTCAACCATAATGCATTGCGGTATATACTATCAAAACATTTCAACATAACGACGTTTATAACATACAGACGTTTTTTTTTTCATCTCAATAATTGTGTACAATTGACATCAATATATAAATAGCATCAACTGTTGAAAAACCTTTCCTTAATCCGAACTGCGCATCCGAAACAATAGTATTTTCACTGCAAAAAGATTCAATACTTTTGTTTAAAATCATGGAAAATAATGTTAAAAAGCAACTCACTAAAGTAATCTCTCTATAGTTATTAACATCATTTACAGCGTCTTTGTTATGCAAAGCGATTATAATAATTAACTTGAGAGAACTTACGTGTGCACCTCAGCGCCTGTACGTACGCACAAAGGATTTTCACATTTTGCAGCCGAAATGGCTTAAGGACCTCTTGAATTTTGTTACTACAAGCCGACACTATATATTAGTATTTGTTGAGAAAATCTTAACTACTTGAGATATAATGTGAGATGGAGGTTTTCAGTCACTTTCAAAACAAATGACATCTCGGCCTTGTTCAAACGCTATGTCATTTTGTACAATTAAAGGAAGCATGCGAACAAGCTGCAGTCCACAGTTATTTCCATTTCTTGAAACTTTGCAGCACATTTGTCCCAACAAAACCTCTGCAACACAGGTTTGATTTGATCTGGGGCAAGAGGAGTGGTGTGAGTATGCTTAAGTTTTTTATTTAATACATACTCTAAATTTATTTGTTGTGGCTATTAAAATCGGAAGAGATATGAAGCAAAAGCATTGATTTTAGTGATAAAGCCGATTTAATGCACTAACAGAAATTACAACATGCATTGGAGATATATGTATAACATAATTTGTTGCAATCATAAAAAGTACTAAGAACTTACAGAACAATGGGCAAACAAACTTATTTGACAGAATTGTGAACTAAATAAAACGTACTAGCCAACTAAAAACTAATTTAAGTACCTTCAAACTTAATGACTTATACAAACAGTAACCGTAACTAAATTTATCTGGAAAAATTCACTCTTACCCCGTCCCACTGCTTACTTTAAATCTGACATTGACCTATCCATATTTAACCTTTCAAAAATCTCCTCATGAAAAGGCATAGACCTGAAAATTATGTTACTTATTTTATACTTATTGACTTAATTCTGTGATATTAAACTTGAATATACAAGAGTAGGTCATGTACCTGACCTTTGGCATAAGCAGTAACCATTTAGTGATGTATCATCTGGTTATGGTGATCATTAACAGAAAACATATTAAAACCTGTCTAGGTACGTGTATTCTGAAATTACACTTTCTCGCGAACTTTAATTGACCATAGCATACAACCATGGGTTATGTATGTGAACCATGCACTATTTATTGGAAATAATAATCTGGTGAAATATTCAAGAAATTCCAGTTCATAATTTGTTTAGCGGAAACTAAATTCAAAATGTGTAACATTTACTTAAAGTTATTTCACACGTATTAATTCTTTAAAACGTTATAAAAAGGACAAGCCCTACTTTGTAGTTGACATTTTGACTTCTATTGTAAGCATATCTTGACCAGAAAGTAACAATTTGGTTCTTCTACGTAACACACTTATATCATATACGTGAACAGTTGGTTATAAAGTACCGGACTATCCGTAAAGGCAAGATGATATTAGAGATTGGACAAGCCATTTATTCACAATCAAGATTTGTTTTTAGCTTGAATCAGTATGGTTAAGATGTGATTATTGTGCGTGACTCTTATCTTTATTCAGTGAATTTTAAAGCAAGGTGGACAAGTTTATGGACAGAAAGACGAACCGGTGATTCCTATATAGCCTACCTACTGGTAATGAATGTAGAATAAACAATGTACCTAGTAGATCAATACAATACAATAATGGTATATTGATTTCTAAAGCTTTTTAAGCGAGACTATACGATTTTTATATGACGTATTAAATTGTAATATATTGATAAAAATATGTTACAATAACACAAAATATGCTAGAACAAATATACATTGAAGACGAATTTCATAAAAGGCAGCAAATACAAATTAGCGCCCGATCCGATTGTGACGAAGATATTTTGTACATATTTTCCTACAATAACCGAAGCATTCGTCTTTTTATTAGGTTCGGAGTTAGTGTTCGTGTGTCGTATGAATAGATATCGTTACAGGAAATTAAAATGATCCGTAAAACTAAATTTAGATTCACATCGTACATGCATGATATACATGCCTGCGAATTCGACTGTACATACATTTTCGATTTCAGAATTAAATATCTAGCTTATTTCGCATTTTTCGACACATGTTCTTCTTAACTTTTATTTTAATTTATATTGAAATGTAAGTATAATGCGTTTTTTTACACATTTTATATAAATTCATAAATATTTGAAACAATCGTATAGTCTCGCTTTAACTGAAATGCAAAGGTATATGAACTTATATACACCGGTCATCAATTGCACTCGATAAACGGACGACACTTCGCTAACAGAAAATATATAGCTCATAATTGACCAGTCGCCAAATTATCGATCGCTCCGCCCACATAGTCACGTGGACTAGTGATTAGAAAACTCCGACAAGCAGATCGCGATGATAGCGGATTAGGCGAGTGAAATACTATATTTGTAACGATGTATGATGCTATTTTCTACAATATAAATTGTTCAAGCCGCACACTCAACTAAACTGCTTTGTAAAACTTTAATATAATCATACATTCTTTAGAGAAAAATGGCGTAATCAAAAGAAATGAGTAAACGACAGACTGACTGTCAGAAACGTTTCATATACATATTACAGTGAGTTGAATAAAACTCCGTTTTAAAAATGAGCATTTATTTCACATCGATTTTGAACTTGTATTAAACAGCCTTACAGTGAATCCGGTGGCTATTCATATATAATTTTTTTTAAAGAAAATATTTTTATTTAATGCAAATGACACATCTATCTCGCTATGGGTTTTTTGTTTATTAAAAATGTTTAGATCTTTGTTGTATTGTGTTATTTTTAAAAAGACAACCATTCTTTGTATTCAGATATAAATTAAATTTTGATTGTAACCATAATTTAATATAGGCCTAATTTCGTGGTTTCATAAACAACATAGTCTGATATGCATTTTAAATGCATATCAGACTATCTGTTAATGAAACACGAAATTATGATTTTATTTCGTGTATTTTTAATGCGAACCAGTTACATTTCACTATCAAAAAATGAATTGTTGGTATAACGGTGCTGTTCACGAACATTCGAATGGAATTATGCATAGTATGCATTTGTTTATTTATAACAAGATTGACCTTATATGTTCATTGCAATATTCACATTTCTCCCCGTATTAATATATGTTGTATTAGAAATCTTGTTGTTGTTGTATTATAAGCCGTACATTTTACACCTGAAGTCGCTAAAGCTGAATTAGTCGCGTTGAAATCACTTTTTTGTTGTTTTTACTTTAATTAAAACAATATTTAAGTTTACAATTTATAATGATTTCCCCTGTTAATCATCCACAGAAAATTAATATATATTTTTGGAAATCATTCAAGTAATTAAATAGTTTTCTTTTCTTGTGTACAGTACCTAACAATGCCTTAAAGATCCTTCATTCTGAGATCCGCGCAACATGCTGTAATTTATTAATTATCGACAATTGCGCTGAGATTATTAATAAGCACGTATTGCAATTTATTGTTGCCCAAACTACTTAATAATGTTGTGCATCAAACGGTTTAACACGTTTAAAAGAACACACAACTGTTGTGGTCAAACTATTTATTGTGTTTGTTTTCTCATTACTCGTTCATATGTTCAAGAAATAAAGGTACAATAATGACTTTTTATAAAATATGTATAGCACCTACAATTTTAAATAATGATCAAACAGTAATGATCAAGTATTTGATATAAAATCTGTGTAAACTCTTAAAAATTACGCCCATTCCATATGTACGACACGCTTTGTTTGTCGGACAAAATGGCGGCCAGATAAGGGTTGCTGAGGAGTGTGTAAAAAATCGATATTAATTGGCTGATAGGTTAATTTTTGTTTCACATAAAACAATTCTTGTTTGTTTCTGTGTGTCTTTGTTTTTGTTTGTTTCTTTCTTTCTGTAGTGTCTATTAGATCCGTCCGTTGTTCAGTCCGCCCGAACACCTGTCTGCCAACCCGCCCGCCCGCCTGTCTGTATGTTGTTCTGTCTGTTTTAATTCGTTCGCCGTATTTCAGTCTTTTCAAGGCGGAAATTTGACCTGCTAAAACTTTTCATGGCGAAAACAAAATATTCAACTAAAGTATGTCAACTACTTAAATGTTGTGTTATAAAACAATGTTATCATGTATAAACAGAATGAACAAAAAGCATTTCGAAAAGCAAAATGCCACATAAAATTAATACATACATTATTTCAGGATAGGTACCTTCATAATTTTAAAAGAACGTTCAAGTAGAGATGCGTACAGTAAAAAAATTGATATAAAATAACGAAACTACGGTGGCAAAAAGGTGACATAAATCCCTCTTTTTAAAATTGCACTCCTCTTTTTTTCTATCTCGTGGCCACGACTTAGTTACTCGTGGCCACGAGTTAGCTATGTCGTGGCCACGAGATAGAAAAAAAGAGGAGTCCAATCTAAATAAAAGAGGAGTCAATTAAAAAAAAGAGCGGTGCAGTTAATAAAGGAGGGGTGCATTAAACAATAGAGGGGAGAATTTCGAGATCTCGAGATCCCGAGTTAGTCAGCAAATCAAATTTTGTGTAACATGTGTAAATATTATGTACGCATATATATTCGGTCTTTTCGTAACTAAGAAGTTGTCTCCCATTCGGGTAGGTATCACGAGTATCCCGGGTAAAAAGCGGTCCGTCTAAAATGCGTATATGACTCATATCCGCGGATATGACCAAAAAGTGCGGATATGGACAGGCAATATCGACACTTTTTCTGCAATGTTTATTTCAATGTTTAATAAACAACACATTCATAATATGTGTTTAATATGTTAGTATTGTCTCAAAATACAACAATTTAATAAACATTATCGTTTTTCCAACTCTAAATTCATATCCGCGAACATGACGAAGTGCCAGAAGATTATTGTAGGGCTACACACCACAAACAATATAACCACGCCGACACCACATATGTTTTGGAGTATAAGTTTACTTATATAATATACTGAATATATTATTATTCTTGATGTCGTCTCAAAACTTTAGTATTTAGATATACATTTTTTTCCTTGTTTCCACTAATTTGTACATTGTTCGACCTTAAAAACGTTTGAATTTCAGTTTTTGAATAGTTTAAGACATCCTCGACAGTTGTTGTAATATTCATTGGAATTAAAGTCACCGAAGTTTTAATAGAATTCATATTTTCAATAGATAACTTTTTTTAAATACACGCGCTTAGTGATATTTACAACCGGAAGTAAACAATAACTACCTAAAATTTTAGATTTTTCGATTATATTATGCTTTATAAGTGAATGTAACAGCTGTAATATTAATCTTAAACATATAGGCTTCGTATTTTAACTTATCGGGGTATTGGATATGAACTGTTGAAATAATAACGAAAAATCTAAAATTTTACAGGGACATGCATTGCTTTTTAATAACAGCGCAACTATAATGGTTATAATCATTCTTGAAACATTAAAATGTAGCACTACGATATCCTGTGTTCATTGAATAAATAAAATAACGTGCATATTTTTACGTACCAATTAAGTATAATATATAGTAACAATCAAATATAAGATATTTTTACCTTGCATATTTAATACCTTTTGTGTATTTTTCATTAAACATTGAAATAAACATTGCAGAAAAAAGTGTCGATAATGCTTATATTCGTCCATATCCGCACTTTTCGGTGATATCCGCGGATATGAGTCATATACGCATTTTAAACGGACCGCTTTTTACCCGGGATACTCGTGATACCTACCCGAATGGGAGACAACTTCTTAGTTACGAAAATCCCGAATAGCTGGCCGAAGCGGGCTTTTAATGTGATGATTACTTCCCTTTGTATACAGATCACCAAGGACGACCATATGGAACAATTTGATTGGCTGACTAACTCGTGGCCACGAGTTAGCTAGGTCGGGATCTTGAGATAGCTAAAATTCTCTCCTCTTTTGTTGATGCTTACTTCCCTTTTTATAAAGAGCAACATGAACGACCATATGGAACAGTCCGATTGGATGACTAACTCGTGGCCACGAGTTAGCTAAGTCGGGATCTTGAGATCTCGGAATTCTCTCCTCTTTTGTTTAATGCACCATTCCTTTATTTACTGCACTGCTCTTTTTTAAATTGCACTCCTTTTTTATTTAGATTTGCACCCCTCTTTTTTCTATCTCGTGGCCACGACATAGCTAACTCGTGGCCACGAGTTACTAAGTCGTGGCCACGAGATAGAAAAAAGAGGAGTGCAATTTAAAAAAAGAGGAGTGAATGTCACCTCTATGCCACCGTACGAAACACCACAGCTTTCGCGCTTGTTTACATTTAGAGTTTTCGGGTACCTCTTTAATGAAAACTTTCCACAAAATCGCTCAAAATAAAAAAATGACATCTCGTCGTTAAAGAAAACTTCAGCTCACCCGACAATTCAACTATCTATTATTTGATAAAGTCAATATAAACGCATTTGTTTTCTTGCATTTTTTGTGCGAAATATTAGGTAAAATATGTACCGTTCGTGTTTGTATCTTTGTTGAGCCATAATCGATACGACTTGCATTGATTTTATGTTTTTTTCAAGGAGATCAAAACTGTGCTGTCGTTTGTAAGCGTAAGCATAAACATGTGACGTCACAGGCGTCGACATCCAAGTTCTTGACATCCAAGCACATTTGGCGCTTAGAAACGTCACATAATTTTGCATATATATTTATGTAAAACGTGTGCAGCCCTGGACATATTAGACAATGACATCGACACCAACAACATCAAAGATACCCTTCTGTAATCCGCCGAAGAAGTGCTTGGAAGAGAGAGAAGGAAGAACAAGCCATGGGTGACGACCGAAACATGGACCTATGTGGCAAAACAAGAGCACTGAGGCATGAGAAGTACACCAGCCTGGACTATAGGGCAAATTACCAGAAAGCGAACAGGGAGGTAACAAGAATATAAAAGAGGTCAATTAGGATAGGATCTATGAACTATGTATCATCATCGACAAAGAGATGACCGCAGACAGCAGTAAGAAGGCCTACAGCACCCTCAAGACCCACACGAAGACCAGTAAGCCGAAGGCCAGTGTTATATCAGACGCTGACGGGAATCTCCTTACCGAGAGTGCTGCAGTCCTTAACAGATGGGGTGAATACTTCAGCTCCAGTCTCCTTCAGAACGATCCCAGAGCAGAATCGGACGACGAAAGTCCGCCCATACTTAAGGCAGATGTGGAAGAGGCAGTGCGTAGCCTTGAGGCAAGAAACTCTACGGGAGTGGATAACATCCCTTCCTTTATGATTAAGCACGGAGGAGAGGCAACGACTGCAGCATTGACGGCACTGGAAGGAAAAGGTGGCCCAAGGAGTGGACCCAGTCATTGGTCATACCCCTACCGAAAAAGGGTAACCTCAAGTTGTGCGATAATTACCGCACCATCAGTCTAATCAGTCATCCAAACAAAGTCATGCTACGCATCATCCTTAATCGATTGAAAAGTAAGGCCGAGGAACTGCTGGCCAAATAGCAAGCTGGATTCAGAGCTAGGCGGAGCACAGTGAAAGAGATCTTCAACCGCAGAATCATCATTGAAAAACACCTACAACACCTAGGTGACCTCTTCCACAACTTCATGATGGCCTGTTGCATGTTATGAGAGGATTCACATCGACGAAAGGCTGTGGCAAGTCATTCAAGATCTCTACGGAAACGCCACCAGTGAAATACGTCTAAACGGACAGGATGTGAACTTCTTCATGACATCATTTGGCGTCCGTCAGGGATGTATGCTTTCTCCCGTCATGTTCAACCTTTTCCTTGACAAGATAATGCAGAAAAAGACTCTTCATGACCACCAAACCTCTATCTCCATCGGTAGAATACCCATCCCCCACCAGCACGACCAACACCAGTGCAGACATCAGCATGGACGGCGAGAATCTAGAAAAAGTGACCACTTCAAGTACTTGGGCGCAATCCTATCCAAGGATGGTACCACTACCGCTGAGGTCCGAATAAGAATAGCCATGGCGACAGCATCAGACTGAGCAGGTTGTGAACAAGCAGTTCCATAAGCTTCCCCACCAAGTCCATGCTTGCTCTACAAGTCCCTCCTAGTTTCCGTCCTACTCTAAGGCTGCGAGACCTGGATACTTCACGCCGACACAGAACGCAGGAACAATTTTGAACATAAATGTCTCCGAAGACTGCTCCGCATCTCCTTTACGGAGCACACAACCAACAAGTACGTCCGGAACATGACTGCAACACTTGTTGGTTCACAAGAGCCCCTATTGGCGACCGTCAAACGACAAAAGTTGGCTTGGTTTGGACCAGGCGCGACTTTGTGCAAGACTCTTCTTCAGGGCACGCTAAGGGGATGTCGACGTCGAGGCCGTCAGAAAAAAAGCTGGATGGATAATGTAACAGATTGGACAACCCTTCCCATTTATGAATCCCTCTCAGCAGCACGCAACAGACCTGGCTTTAGAATGATTTCTGTATCGTTGTCCCTCATTCGCCCCAACGGCCGAACCGGTCAAGGGATTGATGATGATGATGACACCGGTCCCGGTGCAATAAAAGTTTGTTAAATTGTGTATACCGTTAATATCGTTAATAATCTCTATCACACCCATTTGCTTTCAATTTGTACACTAAACGTTCTTGGATAATATAACATTAACAACACTTTTTCTCAATTTTATAGAATTTCCCCATCTACTCTAATCGACTTGATTTTTTTAAATCCAATATGGACAACAACTCCCAATATTATGATGGAAAAAAAACACTGCATTTAATTTGATATCAGTATTTCCTCGACACTAGAACACGAACTTGAACACCAGGCCAGAGGAATGGCTGGTTTGAATCCATACACAAATTTCATTCAAGTTCACTTGCTTAACTTGTCTAAAGCTGGAATAACACTATGCTGCCCTGTATCTGTAACATATTAATATCATCATCCGTAGATATCACCATCTGTATATATTATTATCCGAAGATACAAACATCAATTGATATCATCTGTATATAACATTATCCGTAGATGCAATTATCAGTAGATACCATCATCCTTACATATCATCATATGTAAATATCATCATCCGTAAATACAATCATCGATAGATACCATGATTTGTTGATACCATCATCCGTCTATACCATAATCCACATTTATCAACATCTGTAGATATCATCATCCGTAGATATCCCCATCCGTAGATATCATCATCCGTAGTAAGCATCATCCATAGATAACATCATCCGCATACCATCATCGGTTGATAGCATCACCCGTAAGTACAATTATCAGTGGATACCATCATCCATAGATAACATCATCCGTAGATATAACTTTCCGTAGAAGATAATATATTGACAAAATCTTTCTAAGGTACTATCATTCGTTGATAACATCACCCGTAGATAACCATTAGTAGATAACATCATCCGCAGATAACATCTTATGAGGATAACATAATCTGTATAATATTAAAATCCATATATAACATATTCCGTGGATATTATCATCCGTTGATATCATCATCACTTGTTAATATCATCCGAAGATAGCATCAGCCATAGATAACATTATCCGCAGATACCATCATCCGTTGATACCGTAATCCGTATATACCGTCATGATGTACCACCATTCGTAGGTACCATCATACGTATATCAAATAATTCCTAGATACCATCATCCGTAGATACCATCATCCGTTAATACCATCATCTGTAAATATTTTCCTCCGTAGATACCATCATCTAAATTAAGTATGAACCGTAGATACCATAACCCATAGATAAAATTTTCAGTAGATGACATTATCTGTAGATATTATTTTCCGCAAATAGAATCATTCATAGATACATTAATCCGTAAATACCATCATCCGGAAATACCACGCCATCATCAGTAAATACTATTATCCGTAGAAACCATCGTCCATAGATGCCATCATCCGTAGAAAACATCATCCATAGATAGCATCATCTGTAGATATCTTGATCTGTATATAACATCCTCCGTATTTACCATCATCCGTAGAGCCCATCATCCATATAAACTATCATCCGTGGATAACATCATCCGTAGATGTATCAGCCGTATATATAGAGAATAATAGGTTACTGCCTGATCGTTTTATAATATATAAGGCGAGGCTTAGAATAAAATAACGACGGGGCTTGCCGAGCCGTTATTTTATTCGTGCCGAGCCTGATATATTACAAAACGATCAGGCAGTAACCTATTTTTCTATTTATCATACCACTGACACAACTCACCCCGTTTTTCAAGAAATAATGGAAAATAATCGCTACGCCCTGCAGCCGCTGCATTCGTTAATCGCGCATGAATTTTTCTAAAAATAGCAATGTTCCTCGAGACGAAAAGTAGCGCCATTTATTGTAATTTAATAACGCTGTTTCTTTCTCTTTCTTCTTTAATTCTGCAACAAAACTTTAAGCATCAAATCTTTATTACACAAAATGAAAGCATATATTATACATTTAAAAGGCAAAACTTGATAACCGTTGTAACATGTCAAGGCCAGTGCAGTTGCTCACGTCTTCGCAGTGTGTCAACACGTGTAAAGAACTGAATGATGTTTTTATTACAATTTGGAATAGATACTGCACGTTTGGTTTATTGTGGTGGTTGTGCGTAGATACGAGGTTCTGCACGTTAAGTACAGCTCCAAAAACATGCCATTTATTGGATTTTGGCCAGGAAATTGTGCTTGTGAAACTGCCGGGTGGGTGGGGAGAGAAATGTTTATTTCGGAAGTGTTGACAGAAGTGCATGAAACAGATGGATGCCAAAAGGTTTGAACATCTTTTTTGTGTTTGCTCGGAAATTTTTGCAATGATAAACAAGCTCGGTTGGATAACACTTGAATCCAGACGTCAAACGGCTAAAGCCCCAAAGATGTCATGATGTACAGGATCATTAACAACTTAGTGGACATCAACGCCAGAAGTGTACTTATACCAGCAGGAGTGCACACCAGAGTCCATGCGAACTGCTACATAGTGCAATTAACCACCGTCAACACCTACCAGTTTTTCTTTTTCCCAACTGAAATACGCCTCTGGAATGGTCTTTCAGAGCAGGTGGTCACTTCCACGTCCATAGATGTCTTCAAGGCTATGATGGGAGAGCTATACAAATAAATCTGGACATTAACCGAGAGATAGAGATATATATTTCACTGTAATTGATTATTGACTGTACGTTTTTGTGTCCTGTTATTTGCATGATTTCGGTGGGTGCGATATTGGAATCCCTTAGTTTTTTAACAAGGCGTTTTCTAGCAGAATGATTACTTATGTTTTTTTTCAAAACCGGCCATAGTTTTCAACATCTTGGCAATTTTTTTCAAGAAGTTTCTGCCGTAGGTGCCACTGATCAGAACTGTCAGTTAAGGGCACGGTTCTTGTTGCCAGGTAGAATGGGCTATCATCAGTGCTAAAGCCGGGTGGCCTTTAATCACTGTACTGAACCCCAGAAATTCATTTCCTGAAGCATCTGTCTTGAGTTTGACATCACCCTATCTTAAAAAATGTGTATAATAATCAGAAGTTGTGTTTATTATATGTAAGTAAGTATTCAGGACGTTTCATGTAAAATTCAAGATGTTTGAGGTTAAACAAATTAATTTGGTTTAATACGAGATTATATAAAGATATGCATTCCCAAAAATTTATCAAATTTTAGACTCTTATTTTTAGCACTGAAAGTCTGTCATTTAATAATTTAGCTAACCTGAAATTGTACTGCTCATGGGTTCCTCGTAGGCCGAAATGCAGGGAGTTGTTTAACCAAATAGTATTCAGGAGTGATTTTGGTATTGTTGCACCCTAAATGTTGTCTGTGTAGAGGTTTTGTATTTCTTAGTCAGATAATGAGGCAACCTTAATAATAATTAATAATTTAAAATTAAATCATTATTTAATGCATATTACATTGGGTTTTATTTTTAAGTGTGTTTCTATTTTATTTTTACTACTTTTTTATTGTTTGGTTTATTTGTTTGGTCTGTTCATAATTATTGCTGAACTTTTGACATAACGTTTGACTTTTGATGTTTGCATATGAAGGCATGTCAAAAAAAAAGAAGTCCGTTTGTTACATTACGTCAACAGCATGTACTTATTCATTCTTAATATTTGAATTATACGTTTTTTCTGTTTTTGTTGCTGTTTGTGGATTAAATTTAATACCTCTTGGTATCAAATTGTTTGTTTTAATAAATCTGATTCAGTTTAACAATAGAACAAAACATTTTAATTAAGTCTTAGTTGCCTCAGCACATGACTGATATATGAACTTCCTGTTGACCGTAATATAAAAAAAGATATCAGGCAACAGGATATCAAGCAGATATCAATGTGGTGGTATGATAAACCTTCATCTGTATTTACCATGATCCGTAGAGCCCATCATCCATACAAACATCATCCGTAGATAACATCATCTAAAGATGCATCAGCCGTATATACCATCATCCGTAGATACCATCATACGTATATACCATCATCCTTAGATACGATCGTCCGTATATACCATCATCCTTAGATACCATCATCCGTATACTAGTATAACATCACCCGTAGAAACCATCATCCGTGGATACCATCATCCGGAGATACCATCATCAGTATATACCATCACCCGTGGATAATATCATCAGTAGATAACATCATCCGTAGATAACATCATCCGTAGATGCATCAGCCGTATATACCATCATCCGTATTTACCATCATCCGTAAAGCCCATCATCCATACAAATTATCATCCGTAGATAACATCATCCGTAGATGCATCACCCGTAGATACCCTTATCCGTATATACATCATCCGTAGATACCATCAGTCGTTTATACCATCATCCGTAGATAACATCATCCGTAGATACCATCCTTAGTAAATACCATCATCAGTAGATACCATAATCTGTAGAAAAAAATGATCCATATATACCATGATCCGTGTATACCATCATCAATACATACCATCAAGCATAGAAAACAGCACCCGTAGGTACCAGCATCCGAAGATACTATGACCGGTTTATATTATGAACCAAACATAAAGTGTCCCGAAGATAACATCATCTGTAGGTACCATTTTCCATAAATATCAGCATTCTTAGACTGGATCATTCATAGCATCATTCGTATATATATAGATAGATAGATTTATTTCAGTATAATGATACAACATGATAACACATATCTACATACATGATACAATAGTAAAACAATACATATGTATGAGAAATGAAACCATGACAATAACATTATACCAAGGATTACACAAAAAGATAACTTAATCTCTTATTTCCATTGTGGTCCTTGGATTTTGATGGTAGTGACATAGAGAGGCATGGGATGAATATCAGACATTTGAGTTATAAAAGACAATTTGTTGCATTAAAACGTAAATATATTAAAATGTGGATCAATTAAAAACTAAATAAATCTAAAAGAATGATTACATATTAAGAAGATGAGTTTTAACTGACAACTTAAAATTAGCTATACTTGTAATATTCCTTAAGGAGGAAGGTAGTTTGTTCCACAGAACACAAGCATTATATGCAAAAGATTAAGCAACAACACCTTTGACTTTTGGCAAAATATAGCACCCACTTTCACTTGACCTAGTTTTGTATGAATGAAGAGTGTCAAAGGGAACAAAGTTTTCACTCATATATTCAGGAGCCAAACCATTTCTGATTTTGAAAACATGACAAAGGGTAGCTTGCTCCACTCTCTTTTGAACAGGTTATCAGTTCAAAATCTTAAAATGTTCAATACCTATATGTGACATACACCTAGATTGAGGACAAACCTTATTAATTTATTTTGTGACAGTGTGACCTGAAGTTTATCTTTCCAAAATTTGGTAATACCATGATTCAAAACAACATGCGAAATGACATTGAATTAGAGCCATGACCAGTAGTTTCTTAGTGTGGAATGAGAGAAAATCACTTTTTCAATACAGAAACTTTAATTTTGTATGGGCCTTTTTAACAACAGAACTAGCCATGGAATCACCAGACAGAGACTGATCAAGTGTAGCACCAAGATATTTGACTGTAGACGTTGACTGAATATGAGTACCATTACAACTAACATTGACAGAAGCACCAGACTTTAACCTAGGTTTAGAAACGAATAGAATTGTCTCTGCTTTACCTAAATGAAGAAAACGTTTATTGTCAATTAACCATTGACTGACAGACTGTAATTCATCTGACAGTTCTTTTTCAATGAAAGACCTGTCTTTACCTGCAACAAGAATGGCAGAATCATCAGCATACAGAAGAAGTTTATTTTTAACCACTAACTGCATATCATTTACATATATTAAGAAAAGTAGTGGCCCCAAGATGGATCACTGGGGAACACCGCAAGTAACCTTACAACTAGAATAGAAAGACCCAGCTACATTAACAAGTTGTTGCCTGTCAGAAAGGTATGACTTAAACCATTGAAGAACATCAGGACTGAGACCCATGGCATCTTGTTTCATAAGAAGAACTGAATGGTCTACTGTGTCAAAAGCTTTTAGAAGATCCATTAAAATCATACCTACAAGTTGACCTTTATCCATATGAAACCTAATAAAGTCTGACAAATGAATAAGGCAGGTGTCTGTGGAAAAACCACCTCTAAAACCAGATTGAAATTTATATAATTAATCTTTTTCTTTAAGATAAGTACAAATTTGGTAATTTACAACTCTTTCAAAAACTTTAGAAAAATTACTTAAAATAGACACAGGCCGGTAATTACCTACTTCAGTTTTATCATCCTTTTAATAAAAAGGAACAACTCTAGCAGACTTCAAATCATCCGGCACGGTACCTTGTAAAAGTGACAAATTTACAATGTACAGCCGTACATACCATCATATGTATATATCGAATCCGCCGATACCATCATCATCCTTAGACACCATCGTCCGTATATACGATCATTCATACATACATTCATCTGTAAATACCATCAACCGTACATACTATCAACTTCTATACTAGTATCTTAACATTGTATCATCCGTAGATACCATCACCCATACATAACAACAGCAATGCATACCATCATTCGTATATAACACCATCCGTAGATACCATCAGCCATTGATACCATCATCCATAAAAACCACCATCCGCAGATAAAATCAACCTTAGATGCATCAGCCGTATATACCAGCAATCGTATACTAGTAAACCATCATCAGCAGAAACCATCAGCAGTACATAATATAATCTGTAGATACCATCATCCGTAGATACCATCGACCATACATATTATCAGCCGTATAAACCATTATCCAAAGATACAATCATTCAAAGATAGCATCATCCGAACAAACCAGTATCCGTAGATATCATCATCCGCAGATATCAGCATCCATAGAAACCATCATCAGGAGATATCATCATTCGTATATATCATCATCAGGAGATATCATCATCCGTAGATTCCTTAATCTGTAGATACCATCATCCGTAGATATCATGATCCGTAGGTAACATCATCCGAAGATATCATGATCCGTAGATTCCATAATCCTTAGCTACCATCATCCGTGAATAGCATAATCTGTTAGTTACGTCTTCCGTAGATATCATAGTCCGTAGATACCCCCATCCGTACATACCATATGTATATACTGAATCCGCCGATACCATCATCCGTAGATACCATCATCCGTGGATAATACCATTCGTAGATACCATAATCTGTACATACCATCATATGTTGATATCATCATCCAAAAATATTATCTTCCGTAGATGCCATCATCCGTAGATATCATCATCGGTAGATATCATCATCCGTGAAACTTATCTAAAACCACAGTCCTAAATAAAGATCGAACCCATGTCATTTGGCACCTCACGACATTTTGTGTCCATCATAATTCACCCAACAACATGATAAGATTTGTTTGAGCCTTAAAGATTTATCGTGCAATTTAATATGTTCTTTTAAATGTTGATCTTAAGCAAATGGTCTTCAGTATCGAGAAATGGATTAGTGTGATCTTCGTTTTACTGTGAATGCTACAACGCATCAGCAAACGATTCACCTGATTTCTCTTAAATTTCGGCTATTTCTGCTCGATCGGATTCTTTTTAAAAATTTGATGTCATGAACGTTTTGGCTCTTTTGCCTAAGCTTCAAAAGCGCGCGGTAAAAAAACATGCCATAAAGTCCAACAAAATAATTTGATCGAACAAATACTCTTTCAATCGCCTTCTGTAAACAATGCGAGTTTGTTATTTTGTCCTCATAATACAACTATGTATCGCCGTTTAAATTTGAAGAGCTATCCAGTCATTTGTTATCTTATATATTATGTGATATTATTAGGATTTATTACTTCTGATGATGTTCATTGATGGTTGGTATTGCTGGTTTGCATCATCGTTTTGTTTTCTTTTTCACATTTTGTTTGCTGTAGTTTTACTGCCTGTCCGGCAGGACAGAATAATATGTACATGCAATTAACGGATGTATTCTCTATTCAATGTATTCTATTATAATTGATAACTTACTCTAACAAGCAGTATATTTCCAAATAGGAAAACAATTTTGTTTCCACTTACATCGCCAAACAAATTAGGGTGGGTTAGTAAGATAAACTTCCGAATCCCCAATTGACATTCTTAGTCTAGTTTGTTGCAATATCATTATACGCTAATTTAGCAACTACGATTTAATGTAGCTAAACGTATTGCTCACTTTATTGTAAACTTAGAAAATATTTTCTAATTTAGCAAACTTGAGCGAAATCATGAACATAATTAGTATTTTTTCACAAAAGATTTCAGTTTGAAATGGATAACTTTGAAGATTTTTTCCGTATATTGCAAGCGTATTGATTTTAAAACATACATAGATAAGTTTTATTCAATAGAAATGTTTCAAAATATTGACCTTCTAACAGGTTTAATGAAATATATAATCATGTACTTACCACAGGTTTTTATTAAAGCCCAAGTGTCCAACGCCACATTGTAACCAAGCAAAAGAAATTACCCCGCCCACCAATGCAAAATGAAAAATAAAATAAAATAAATTGTCATTTTCTTCAAAGATCGTATAATTTTCGTTTATATATTAATTACCTGCTTCTTGTATACCCATCCGACGTTATTTTCTTTATTAAACTCATGATTTCCGCTTATTTTAGCAGAGCCTGTAAATGTTGCTATTATTCTTAAGAATGGCGCTTTTGTTTATGACATCACAGACGTTACCACGACCTCACGCCATTATGTTCGTCCTTTCGGTTATGGTTAAACACGCACGAATATTTTGCGTACTTTATTTTTAAGTCAGAGCAATTAACAAGCTTTACGATCATATAGTTTTTTGAGGAAGAACAAATTTAATAAACAGTGTCTCCAGGTTATTCTAGTCTCGAGAATTATTTGTTTGGCTTTGTGTAAACGCATAAGTACTTTTCTTTTAAACTTTAATAGTATTCAAGTCTGTATTCGGTTTGCATTATGATAAAAAATAGACCACTCCCGCTACCTCCAAGGTTGGGCCCCCAGTCAAAAATTCCTGCGTACGGCCCTGCAAACAGGTGAGTGTTCTTCATACTTGTTATCAAGCGGTTATGAAATGACCCGATATTATTTGAAGAGTTAAAATACAAAATCCATGCTGATCTATATGGAACATATATTTAACACGTATATAGTATAAATGTTACTAGTATCAGAATTGATAAAAAGTAGCAATATATATGGATATATATATTAATCCATATATATATGGATATACATATACCTCGGGTCATCATCATCATCATTATCATCATCATCATCATCGTCATCATCATCATCGTCATCATCATCATCATCATCATCATCATCATCATCATCATCATCATCATCATCATCATCATCATCATCATCATCATCATTATACTTATTATTATTTATTATTATTTTTATTAATTATTATAATTATTATTATAGTTATGTTGCTCTTGTAATTATTTTAATGCTGACTGCAGTATGCTAGACATTGTTGAGTTATATGTATATATACTGTGTTTTTGAAGACCGCATTGTAAAAATGAGACTTATTTCTTAATGTGTTATCTTCGTAAAATAAAGTTATTATTATTTTTTATATAAACGTACTTTTTGAGTATGAGTTTCGATTATATAGAGGTCATTTTAAAGAAATTTGACATGAATATGAACATAATAATGTAAAAAAATAGCCGACAACAACCGATTTAGCGTTCAAATTCCAGGATACGTTTAAGTATATATACCGTACCCGGGGTACATGTAAGTATACTTAAGTATACATGTAAGTATACTTAAGTATTCCCGGGGTACATGTAAGTAGTACTCGAGTCGACAATGACCAATCGAGCCTCCCTGCCCGTATACAAGTCTTTCCGCTCATAACTACAGTATTGTACAGTCTTGAACTCACTGCCCGTATATAAGTCTATCTGTACTGTTGAACACAAAACGTTGCGAATTCATTACTGTGGCCTCCAGGTCGAGGCGGGTACCATGAATACGGTCCACACTTTTGACAGACGTGATAATTTCCGACCAAAAACTATTCTACTCATTTACAGTTGTGCGTGTGCCCAGTCAAAATCCTTAAACTATTCATTTAGACAGTAACAACAAACGATTATTTGTGAATGATAAACAAAGCCGGTCTTTTTTTATCGAAACTGTCATGTTCGGTACAAGCGAAACTCAGCATCTATTTACGATGTCATTTATTTAAAATCAATTGCTAGTGTTGTTTAGTGCTTTTTTTGCAAAAAACATTTGCTCATTTGCTCATTTTCTTGGTTCTTATTAGTAAAATGGTATACGTTTATTACACTCTTATCATCATAAATGTATCAATTACACAGAGAACAGACATATCTGATTTATTAGAATACCAAACTGTTGAATTCTCCCTTCAATATTTTTTACTACTAACTTGCACACTTAACTCTTTATGCATCCACCCATTTTTAACTCAAACGAATCAAAGTAAAATCCCAAATAAACACGTACCTCTTTTATAAATAAATTCATTCAACAGTAATGAGTTGCACAATGTGCTAGGCCATGGGAATCCTTTTATTTGCAAAAACAGCAACATGCAACAACACAATGAATCATGATTATAATAAGGAAATGACACACACAAAGAATGGAAATAGACATCCTCTTCATGTAACATAATACATATCATAATTATCATGATGAATAATAATGATAAAAGTAGATTCCATTAGAAACAGATTTAATTGTAACAAGATTGACATTTGAGGCTTACAACTAAAAATAATTTATAAGCGCTAAGCATTTAGTAATTTACTCAATGTCTTGTGGATGTCAATTTTCATATCAATAAAATGGTCATAAATGTCTAAATGGAAAGTAATCAGTACCAGCAATAATAGCACACAGTATCTTAAGTACTTAAAAACAACAAAACAAATGCCTTCAATTACACTGTAATATCCTTTAAAATTTGATTTACAAAATTATATTTTTCCCACAGCATTATCACATTTTGAGACATAACACAATAACAGCATGGAAGTATCAAAAACCAGAGCATCTTACCATAGATAACTTATTTGTGGCTTAATCCAAACTAAAAAATAGTAAGTTGAAAAATAGAACGGAACTTTGACTCTTTAAACACGCATTAATTGTGTATAATACCTCAAACGTTATTGCTAAAGAATACTTATAAAAGGAAACAAATGACAATAGAATAATATTAACAAAACAATATCACAAATAAATAAATTCCATTCATAATTAAATACTTACACATTTACACACAAAAATTATGTAAATTAAATCGTCTAAATAGAATGCCAACTCAAGAATTCATCGCAGTAATAAGTTCTTTGGCCCTCTCAGTGTTCCATCCAGCCTGCAGCTCAGGAATGCTCTCAATGGCCTGCACGCATGTGTTCAGCATTTCGAGTCCAATGGCACGCGCTGCACGCTCCGACTCCGTCTCGTCCTTAGTAGTCGAGATGAACCAGTAGCACATCTCCCCACCATACATGAGTGCCAATAGGTGGGTTTCACTGTATATGCCTGTAAAATACAATGTCATTATATGATTCATATAAATACAACCAAATTTGTTGAATTCATATCTCGCCCCCCCCCCGTCCCCCCAAAAAAATATTTACAGTTTATTGACGGGTGCAGAACTAAGAAAAAAGGTTATTTAAAGGGTGGTGCATTGGGTTTTTTGTTTACGCATGGTACTTCTCCTCATTGATATCTACACACTTATGAAGTTTCATGTTGAAATCTTGTTTAACAAGATGAACATTTACATTATACACAAACATCATAGGGCAATTACTCTTATTTAAGAAAGTGTTGGGTTATGGTTCATGTGCAAGGCACTTCTCCTTATTTATATCTATGAGCCCATGAAGTTTCATTTTGAAATCCTATATACTGGTAGTTTCTGACATATAGCCCTAAAGTTTGCAACAGACTGACATATGGCTGGACTGACACACCGACAAACAACGCCAAAACTTTGTCCCTCAGCCTTCGACAGAGAAAATATATGGAAAAAAGAGACTACATGGGTTTTCTATGCAAAAGAAACCACTATCTGAAGTGTCAGTATGATTTTTATAAACAATTTGTACAGTCAATTAAAAGCATTGAGATGCACATAATACATATGGATTTGTAATGAATATATATATAATAACAGAAGAATAATGATCAACGACAACATACGCTTTCAAAGTTTAAGTATTGTTAAATGCTTTAATGAATACAAGTGAGCAATCTAAACCAATGTCAGCTACATTTACACAAAATTTCTGAACAAATCCTCCATGTTTATTATAGTTATTGAGTGGAAACAGTTTTTCTATCTTTAGTAAAAGTGACCTATATCCGACAGGCCTTAAATGCAATCCAAAGAAAGGCCTGCCTGAAGACAACTTACCCAGAACAATGTCCTCATTAAAACAAAAGTAATTAAATGAAACTGTTTTTTTAATTTTTAGAAACATTAATCTAACCATGACTTGATATTAACCAATTATTAATAGTTTTATTTGATCGTTCGTCAAAAAGTTGTAATTCTGTTACTCTTGTATCTTCAATGCAATTGAGTAATTAAATAGTAATTAAATTGAATGCGTTTTAATTCCCTTTTATAATTGTTTAATTTGAGTTACAATGCTATGACGTTAAATTTTATTTACACTTAAATGTATTATGAATATTGCTGGGCCAAGTTCGAGGTTGAGCGCTCTATAACCAGGTTTAAACCCCCAATGCTTTGCATTGACCGTTCCAAGGCGGTGACCCCAGCTTTATTCAAATTTTGTGTTTATGTTGGTTTGTATTGTGCTGTATTGTGCTGTTTTGTACTGTTTGGGCAATCGGTCACTTGCCTTAAATAAAGGACCAACTAATTGTTTTTAATGAAAATTCAATACTGCTCCAGCAGCTGGAGTTTCACTTCTTTATATTGAAAAGCCCCAAATAGAATTTAAATCTGGGCCTTCATGCAAGTTTTCTATAAGCAATGTTTCATCATGATTGGTCATTGCCAAATAAGTTATTGGCCTGAAACCATCTATTTGCAGGTTTTCTATTTTTATTAACATGGAGCTTAATTAGCCCAAAATACAATCCTAAGCTTGATCTCCAGGCAAGCTCACCATATCCACATTCATTATAATCAAGATTGGTCAATTCAAAATAACGTATTGATCGAAAACCATCTGTAAAAAGCCGCTAGCAAGCCTCATATCAATCTAACAACCAAGATTTTCAACTTTGTTGAAAATTTGGTAAAAAATTACACTTGTAAAAGAGTAAAAACAAGAGATGTGTTTGTCTGAAACACAATGCCCCTATTGCGCCGCTTGGAAGCCATTTCAACTGCTTTTCATTTTTAAATACAGTAATCTTAACCTTGACTTGAAAAGCCCCACATAGAATTTAAATCTGGTCCTTCATGCAAGTTTTCTATATAAATAAGTATTGGCCTGTAACCATCTATTTGCAGGTTTTCTATTTTTATTAACATGGAGCTTAATTAGCCCAAAATACAATCCTAAGCTTGATCTCCAGGCAAGCTCACCATATCCACATTCATTATAATCAAGATTGGTCAATTCAAAATAAAGTATTGATACAAAAACACCTGTAAACAGCCACTAGCAAGCCTTACATCAATTTAACAACCAAGATTTTCAACTTTGCTGAAAATCTAATTAAAAATTACAATTGTAAATGAGTAATAAAAATGTCACATTCAATGGTTACCTCGTTTCAGAAGCTCGAGAGTTTCATTGTCATTGGGTACATGGGTTGTGCCAAACACAGTATTTCGTATCTTGAACAACATCAGGAGGTAATGAACCCCCATCTGCAGGTTCTAAAAACCACAAAACAATGTCTCTTTGGTGCAAGTATTAACCATATGATATAGTCTCATATTGGTGATATACATGACATAACTTTTTTAACAAATCGTTGAAAATAGGAACAGTACTTACATGTACATGTACATGTATTTATTATAGAGTGATCATTTATAGAAGAATGGTATGAAAATGTTAATATAAACATCTTAAGCAAACTAGGTTTTTACTGTCAAATCTAACAAGCAATTTTATCAAACCTTTTTTTAATTTTCAGGGCTCAATGTAACTTGAGATATACTTGATCACAATTTTAAAGTTCCCTTCAAAACAAAATAATTATCTCACGATTATAAATAATGAATTTAATAGGCAATCAAGAGTCCAAGTACCTGTAGTATGAAAAGTTGCATTTTCTCATACAGATATTTTTTACACTAAAGGAAGTCATAATTTTACAGTCTTTACACTATTCTGCATGTGATGAAACACAGGTCATCAATAGCACTTCTGTAAATTGTACACATGTTTCATGGAATCACTATATTTTGTTGTGTTCATATATTTTACCATTTGCAATGTTACTATTGCATCCATTTATTACCATACTATTCATTCGTTAAAATCTGCCGCTTGCAATTTTATGACAACATATCTATCTACAGTCCCAAATATGAACAAGAGCACCGCCTAGCAAGTGTAGACTGCTCATCTATTTTTCTAATTTAAGGTGAAGGGACCTATCTCAATACTTCCATCAAAAAAGAGGGAGAGGTG
Source organism: Dreissena polymorpha (assembly GCF_020536995.1). NCBI lineage: Eukaryota > Metazoa > Mollusca > Bivalvia > Myida > Dreissenidae > Dreissena > Dreissena polymorpha. Next base: position 23,551,001 of record NC_068358.1, on the reverse strand, counting down.
GAGAGGGGTCGTATAGTGTGGGTTTGTGGTCATTTATTACATTACAGTATATCCCAAAAATAAGACAAAATGGAAAAAAAAAAAAAAATTCGGGGGGGGGGGGTTCTAGGGTGGAGCGTGGGGGATGGTTTGGATGGAGTTTATTGTGGTATGTCAGGTAAGTGTTGTTTTGTCAAAGTATGAATCAAATCTGATCATAAATATAGAAGTGATGACAATTTTAGCAAAATTTAATGATTTAACCTTGAGAGTCAATGTCATTCGAAGGTCAAGTTCAAATTCAACTTTCCAGGTACAGTACCCTCATGATAGTATGAAAGTATTTTAAGTTTGAATGCAATAGCTTTGATACTTTAGAAGTAAAGTGGATCTTAACACAAAATTTAACCAAATATTCAAAGGAACTAGTCAAACAAGAGTTCTGTTTTCAGAAACACAATGCCCCCTATTGCGCAGCTTTGAAGCCATATATTTGACCTTTGACCTTGAAGGATGACCTTGACTTTTATCCACTCAAAATGTGCAGCTCCATGAGATACACATGCCTGCCAAATATCAAGTTGCTATCTTCAATATTGCAAAAGCTATTCCCAAGGTTAAACTTTAGTGACAGACACACATGCACACAAAATGACAGACAGACTGGCCAAAAATAATATACCGCTGATAATTTGATCCGGGGGCATAAAAAGGGCCATAATTCCATCAAAATGCCAACCAGAGTTATGCAATTTGTCCTGTACAGTCCTCTTATGATAGTTAGAGAGTGTTTCAAGTCTGAAAGCAATAGCTATAATACTTTAGGAGTAAAGTGGACCAAAACACAAAACCTAACAAAATTTTTAATTTTTTGTAGTATTAAGGGGACATAATTCTGTCAAAATGCCAGACAGAGTTACATACCTTCACATGAACATTCCTTTTATGATACTGCAGTTAGTAAGTGTTGCAAGTATATAAGCAATACCTTTGATACTTTAGGAATAAAGTGGACATAAACACAAAACTCAGCCAAATTTTCAATTTTCTAAGTATAAATAGGGCTCATTATTCTGTCAAAATGCCAGCCAGAGTTATTTAACTTTGTCTTTCCAGTACCCTCATGATAGTAAGTAAGTGTAGCAAGTTTGAATGCTATAGCTTTGATACTTTATGAGAAAAGTGGACCTAAACACAAAACTTAGCCGGACGCTGACGCAGACGCTCAGGTGATGACAATAGCTTTTTTTTTTCAAAAAGTAGATGAGCTAAAAATGTATAATGACCAAAACAAATTATTTCACATTATACATTATATGGAACACATGGCTTACCTGTCTGAGTTCGACCACCTGCCTGCCCCTTCTTTCCTTGTCACCATGGATGGTGGCACATTAACTGTAGAGCAGTGCCCCTCGCCGCCACAGCAGGCACTCAGCTAACTCATTGCCCAGCAAGTCCTCTGGCTTGCTGTTTTGCGACACTACTAGGCACATCTCACTCACTTTATCCAGATAGGCTACACTAAATTGACGAAACTTGTTGGTCAACAAATACAATATTTAAATACAGTTATTTGACAGAAAGTCTGGATTAAAGGACGTGTTTACAGATTAGTTAAACGGTTCTTACATACTACTTTTAAACAATTTATGATTACGTAGAAAAATATCAGATAATCAAAACATAGTTTAGACCTACATGAATTGCATATTATCGTGTTGCTTCATAAACCAAAGGCAAATTCAACCACTCTTTTAGGAAATCTTGCCTTCATAGTACATATTGAATCTGTTACCTTGCAATCGGTATGAAGACACAATATCCTCTATTACATTCTTAAAGGATAATCTCATCCATACGCTCCTCAACATATTGCAACAGAAATTCACGTGCCTATATCCATGTACAACTTACAGAAGATTTTAGAAATTCTTTCCTTTGCATTTTTTTCAGGAAAATCCGCATCACTGAGTACATTTTCAGCATGGTATGTAAAATCTAGGATGGCCTAGAAAAAAAACAGCAACAGTGCAGCAATCTAACGTATGTTAAATTACATAAGTTACTTCAACATATGTACCAGGACCAGCACATTCCAGATAAATATCATCCGGATAAACTAGCATCGTTTACGATTTATTTTATCAATGAAAGACAACTTTTGTAAATAATGTTTGCATTATTTTAGATTTGTCTTGCTTTATCAAGCACATTTCTAAGGCGCATTTCCTTGAGTAATGTGTATAGGCTTCCAACGACACATCTACTCCGATGATTAACATGTTGTGATCCAAATAGGAGAAAACAGTTTGATAAGTATTCATCAATATTTGTTATGTTGAGAAGAACGAGGATGCCCCTGGAAACCTTGGTATACGAAAAATAGGTCAAGCATCCCCTGATGCTAAATGTGCGCAACAAAAACAAATGTGTGTTTTGATCGTATAAAGCCTCCTCACACATAAACGAATCCATATGGCGAAGCCTGGCGAAAAGGGTAATTTTATATATTCTAGCGAATTCTTGCCAAAATTGTTTGAAAATGTGTTGCATTGTATAATATTATAACGAATGTTGAACGTAGAGGAACTATTTGGTGCGAATGATTTACGAATTTTGACGAACAGTTACTGCAATTCGCTAGAAAACGTTAGGTCGCGAAAATAATATTCGTTCTTACGGTTAGCGATTAGGAGCTATTAAGTGCGTAAAGATACGAATGTAAGCGCAACCTTGCGCATAATTGCGCATACCGCCGAATATTTCCGAAACAGAATTTCTGCATCCGGGCGTTTTGATATGGACTAACTTTTTCCGACTCGACTATGCATGTTGATTATGCATGAAGTCTTTTTCATTAAAGATTTTGCGTAAATTTCGTGTCTTACTTTTAATATTACTTCCCTTTATTAGGCCAATACAAAAAACAACAATATTCTTTATTAATTTATTCCACTAATATGTTACACTTTATTTCAATCTCTAATGTGGCACCATCCTGTCTTGCCATGGCACACATCCCGCTGGAGAGTTTACCTAGTGCTTCAGAGTGTTTCTCACACTCTTGTCTTTTTTGGTTGCTGTGTTGTGGCCCCTGATATTGACATTCCTGGTATACTCCAAGTTGCGACCTCTTCTCCAGTCCCCAGGAACCATATCGCCTCTTTTATCATCATGGTCAACCAGTGCATTCTGCATGGTGGGGTACCTGATCCTCATCAAATTGTGGAGAATGAAGCATGTCTTTACAATCAGCCTTACTGTGGATGGGCTGTGGTTCATCTTTGTGAGAATTATCTGAAATTACAGATGACCAGTAATGTTATGTGTTAAAAGTTAACGTGAACATTTCTTTTATAAATGAAATTGTGTTTTGAAAAAGGGTATTGCAGTAAAGTTTCGCTATTAAGACCACTTCGAAGATTAAAAACATTATGCGGTTTTTGACAATGTTCAAGTCCCAAATGGTTAATTTATGAAGGAAAATGGTCAGATATTAAGACCACTTCGCTATTGTAACCACTATTTTGCCTGGTCTTATTAGCGGAACTTTACTGTACCTGGAATCGGTTGGCCAAAATCCCAAATGCATTTTCTGATACTCTCCTAGCCCTGGATAACCGGTAGTTCAGGATTCTTCGTCTCTTGTCAGGACTCTATGTCTATAGGGTTTCTGCATGTTCTCGCAAAGGCTGAAAGCGTCATCTCCAACCAAGAAATAGGGCATGTTGACGGTGTCATTTGGAAAGGGCTGTTGGTCTGGAAATCCAATGGAACCATCCTGCACCATCTCAAAGAATTATGATTCATTATAAATCTTGGCATCTCCACTTGAACCGTATCCTGAAAAGGATAAGAACTTGTCAGTAAACAACTGTACATTGAAAACAGCACAAAATATATATATAATTTATGTAGTTACAATATAATGCAGTTAAATTTATGTAGACTAATACTCACCACCCAGATCACTCCATACGAACTTGTAGTCCGAGTCGACAATAGCCAGTAAGATGATGCTGAAGAATCCCTTATAATTATAATATAAGGAACCAGAGCTGGCAAGCTTTCTGATAGCTATGTGCTTGCCATCAATAGCAGCAACTCCATTTGGAAAGTTCAAATTCTTGAGGAAACCATCAGCCAGTTGTCTCCATTCTTTAGGTGTGGAGGGGGCTGTCATAACCTCATCAACATATTCTTCACATATAGCATGACACACGTCTCTGACCACTACAGAGAGTGTATTCTCAGTGACCCGCCAGGAATACTGCATTTTTGAGTACTTGACACCAGAAACCAGGTGACGTAGTGTGGTAGATAACTTTATCCCTGGATCCAAGGGCTCCCTGTACCGAGTGTGTTGCTTCACGAGCCGATGACGAACCCTTCCCAAAATTTCATCGTATATTTCAGATGGTATGTGGAGGAATTTCTTAAATGTTTCAGGATCTTCTCTTCTGAGCTCAAGCATGAGCTGATCATAGATGCCAAATTGGCGCCGTCTCCAGGGATGCAGCCATGGTCTTCTCCAGATATTACGTACTCTGGCTCCTATACTCCACCTTAGTCGGCCTCTGAGAAACCGTTGTATGTTTAGTTGTTGCTGGACTACTTCTGCTATTGGCAATAGCAGCAACATACTGAAATTTTAGGCGTTGTATATCTTCCATTTGACAAAGAAATAATGATACCTTCAATATTATATATATGAAATATAGGCATATGTCTGCACAAACTACTAAAACAATCATGAGCACTATTATTCGGATGGATTCGCATAGATTCGCTTATCGTAGTTACCCTTCGGATTGATTCGTATACGGGCGTTTATCATACCACCACATTGATATCTGCTTGATAACCTGTTGCCTGATATCTTTTTTTATATCACGGTCAACAGGAAGTCCATATATCAGTCATGTGTGGAGGCTACTAAGACTTAATTACAATGTTTTGTTTTATTGTAAAACTGAATCAGATTTATCAAAACAAACAATTTGATACCAAGAGGTATTACATTCAATCCACAAACAGCAACAAAAACAGAAAAAACGTATTTTCAAAATATTAAGAATGAATAAGTACATGCTGATGACGTCATGTAACCAACGGACTACTTTTTTTGACACGCCTTCATATGCAAACATCAAAGGTCAAAGGTTTTGTCAAAAATTCAGCACTTAATATAAACAGACCAAAAAAATAAAACAAACAATAAAAAAGTAGTAAAAATAATAAAAATTAACTAGTAACACACTTCACAATAAAACCAATTGTTATATGCAATTAAAATGAATTAATTTTAAATAATATATTATTATTAAGGTTACAAATATGATTTGTCGTCTGCTACAGTTTGCCACAGGAATTGTGTTTGATAAATCTAGGCTAGTTAAAAGCTAATTTCTTTTCAAAATAAGGACTTAAACTTAAAAACATATATTAATACAATGAATAAACATTACCATGTCAGACTTTGTGGATGGGGGTAAGTTTGACATCGTTTGGGACGGTTTAATGGAGGAGTTGTTATGTCAGAGGAAGACTTTGCCAATCAGTTTGGAATAAATCCGAGTGTGTTTAATGAACCATTCGATGAAAGCACGAATGCAAATGTAAATTTAACTAAAAGTCATTTAGAATCCCTTACTGAAACAAAATCAAAAACTGAGAACAGTGAAAACATATCAGACGCCACAGAAATAACAACCGAAGATTCATTGAAGCCGAAGATAACAAAAACACTATCCGGAAAACACTGGCAGATGTCAGTCGATTTCAGCAATATCTTGCGAAGAAAGGCGAAACGAAGGCAATCCACAATTTATCAGTCGACCATCTTGATGAATATCTTGCCACATATCTGCTCTCCATTCGCAAGAGTGATGGTGATTAATACGAGCCTGTCACATTGCGGAGCATCGTGGGAAGCATTGAGCGGAAACTCCAAAGAGCAAAGTACCTATACTTTATCTTTCGGAGCAGTGGTCCAGAATTTTCCCTCTCGCGACTGCCTGAAAGCAAAGCAAAATTTAAAAAAAAACTAGGAAAAGGTAAATTTAATCCCTGTTTTTACAATAAATATGGCATGAAATTTGTGAATAAGACAGCATTATTGACTTAAAACATTATATTAAATTTATCTACTATTATTATTTTTGTCTTGATTTCATTTCGATTTTAAATGTTATCTACTTAAAAAATGAAAGCAACAATTTCTGATAATGATTGTTATTGTTGATATTACTGGTAATATCTGAGTCTTAAAGAGTCTCAATTATGTGTAAAATGTGCAGACAATGAAAATATATATCAGGGCTTTTTCTCTCTCTGTGAGAATGGCCGTTTTTAATAATTTTGGGAAATTCGCGACTAAAATTTTCATAATTTCAAGAAGTTCGTGACTCAAATATTCACAATTTCAATAAGTTTGCTACTCAAATTTTTACAAGTTTAAACAGTTTGCTACTCATTTTTTCACAAATTTAAACAAGTACGCAACTCAAAATGGATTGGCGTAGGCCGCTTCACAAAAGCAGGCAAAAAGTTCTCTATATTATTATTATTTTAGGAAACAAGCCTAAAGCGGCTGCCGCATTATCAGACGAAGAGATTCAAAAACTCTACACAGACAACATTCTGGGTGCAACAACGCAAAAAATCACTCCTAAATACCATTTTGTTGAACAACTCCCTGCATTTCGGCCTACGAGGAACCCACGAGCAGTACTATTTAAGGTTAGTTAAATTATGAAATGACAGACTTTCAGTGCTAAAAATGAGAGTCTAAAATTTGATAAATTTTTGGGAATCATTGCATAATTGAAGTCCCGTATTAAACCAGATTGATCATTTGCTTAACCTCCAACATCTTGAATTTTACATGAACGGCACTGAATACTTACTTCAATATAATGAAACAACGTCTGATAATTAAACACATTTTTTTTTAAGATGGGGTGATGTCAAACTGAAGACAGATGCTTCAGGAAATGAATTTCTGGAATTCAATAAACGACAGACTAAGACCCGCACTGGCGCAAATGCATCAGATGCCAAAAAAATTCATCCGAAGATGTTTGCCTCACCAGAATTAGGAAATAGGGACCCTATTTACATTTACAAACAGCATAGTGATAAAAGGCCACCCGGTTTCAGCACTGATGATAGCCCATTCTACCTGGCAACAAGAACCGTGCCCTTAACTGACATTTCTGATCAGTGGTTCCTACGTTAGAAACTTGGTAAAAAAAATTGCCAAGATGTTGGAAACTATGGCAAGCGAGGCCGGTTTTGACAAAACCAAAATATCAGTAACCATTCCGCTAGAAAACACCTTGTTCAAAAATTAAGTGATTTCAATATCGCAACCACTGAAATCATGCAAATAACAGGACACAAAAACGTCCAGTCAATAATAAATTACAGCGAAATTTCCGAACAAACACAAAAAAAGATGTTCAAACCTTTTAGCATCATGTTCTACTGCAACTCCATCTCAGGCATCTGTTTCATGCACTTCTGTCAACACTTCCGAAATGAACATTTCTCTCCCCACCCACCCTGCACAAGCACAGCTTCCTGGCCAAAATCCAATACATGGCATGTTTTTTGGAGCTGTACTTAACGTGCAGAACCTCAATATTTACGCACAACCACCACAGTAAACAAAATGCGCAGTACATATTCCGAATTCTAATAAAAACATCATTCATTTCTTTACACGTGTTGACACACTGCGAAGACGTGCACTGCACTGGCCTTGACATGTTACAATTGCGTTTCAAGTTTTTCCTTTAAAATGTATAATATATGTTTTCATTTTGTGTAATAAAGTATTGCATCTTAAAGTTTTGTTGCAGAATTAAAGAAGACAGAGAAAGAAACAGCGTTATTAAATTACATTAAATGGCACTATTTTTCGTGTTGAGGAAAAATGCTATTTTTAGAACGATTCATACGCGATAAACAAATACAGCGGCTCCAGGGCGTAGCGATGAATTTTTAGTATTTCTTATAAAACGGGGTGAGTGGTGTCAGTGGTATGATAGAAAAACAGGTTACTGCCTGATCGTTTTGTAATATATCAGGCTCGGCACGAATGAAATAACGGCTCGGCAAAGCCTCGCCGTTATTTTATTCTAAGCCTCGCCATATATATTACAAAACGATCAGGCAGTAACCTGTTATTCTCTATATACCGTTCGTTTTCTGAACGTTAATTTATCGTTATAAATCACTTAAATGTGTTGGATTCAATTCGCTACAATACGCAAATCTTCCCTATAGTTCGCAAAAGTCCGCAAGCTATCGCATAGATTTTTTTTCGGATCGTCCTTTTTCGCTTGATATGCAAATCAAATAATCATAATATGCAAATTAGCTGAGAGCTGCGACCTCTAACGCCAGTTGACGAACGCTATGCGAAAACTTTCCGATCGGCTATCGTATCGAAACGAATTTTAACGAAAGATAGACGAAACTTTTATTCGCCAACAATTTTTCAACATGTTAACAATTTTCCGACGAACAGAACTAATCGCAACGGACGCAAAAGCTCACAAACGCATCCATTCGAACACCACCAACGATGTGCAACGTACATATACTAATGAGAACGAATTTTACTGAAGTCTTATTCGCCAGTACACGCAAGTTGACGTCAGGAGACTTTCGCCTATGTGTGAGGAGGCTTATAAGAGTGAGAGACATTTTTCCTGATCTAGTTTCAACTTCAATTGTTAATTACAACAAACAATAATAACATCGTTATTCAAAACCAGGTGACATTCCACATTAAGGTTCGAAAGCATCACAATAAAACTTTGTAATTACATTATATTAATTGATGCCATATTCTTCTGCATATTTCTGTATGTAATAGCTGACTTGTCAACCACATATAGTAGGGTGGGGGTGGGGGATTGCTTGTCACACCCTGACATTTCATCATGCATTTCTGTAAAAGGCTTTCATCGAAATCCAGACCTGAAACACAAACCACATTTACAGTTAACATTTGGAATAGATACAGATACAAATAAAATATTGGGAAAATATTTGTGATGTTCCAAATGGAATATGGTCGGAAGATAAGGAATGGTTACTTATGTACTGCGTGACATTGAATCTTGAAAATAACACTTAATATATCATGAAGGATAGGTTAAAGAAATATCAGCAAACAGGTTTAGCTGCATTATATAAACCTCAGAAATATGCATACAATGCAAAAAATATGAGCCGCGCTCTGTAAAAAGGGTATTTTATGCATGTGCCTAAAGTGTCGTCCCAGATTAGCCTGTGCAGTCCGCTGTGCTGTGACGACACTTTCCGCACATGCACAGGCTAATCTGGGACGACACTTTACGCACATGCATTGAAGCCCCTTTCACAGAGCACGGCCCATAATATATAGTATCGATTTGTCAAATCATTGAAGAACAACTATAACAGGATTATGTTTTTACACATAATGTAAAATAATCTTATTCAGTGTTAGAGTCACATAATTAAAGTGAAGTAACTGTTAAACCTGTCGGTGCCTTCAAAGCATCATGACATCTGTGCTGAAGGTCTTTATATCCGGATAAAATAAACGACTTCAGACTTTCTGCAGCCATTCTGAAAGATATCAATGTACGGAATAAAATTAGAACTGATCCAAATGTTTTTTTGATATATGTGTTGCTAAATTCAACATGTCTGTGCTCATAGAAGCAAATGTTGTTGTGTTGTTTTTTTTTTGGGGGGGGGGGAAATATATTAGAACTGTTTTTTTTAAAGAATAACAATGTTTATTTACCAGTTTCCTTCTTGTATTTAATGTGCATCAATTTACCCCATCATTGGCAGGGCAGGCACGACGTTAGATTAATTCTCCAGTGCTAGCGCTGGCCCAAAATTTGTTTGAGCCAACCAGTTTTCGTTATATATAGTATCCATTTGCTATATATATCTTTTTATGACAACAAGCACATGTCGCATATAGTAATTTAACATAAAACTTTAAATATATTAAGTCATGATTTTGGTACTTGTCAAAGTACACACATCATATATTTAGTACATGTACATTTAAACACAATTTTCGTTGTAATAGAGCAATTTTCATATAGCACCTTTTTAACAGCATAGATGATAATATGAGCACACAATGACGACTATATCATCTCGAAGTTATTAACCTTAATGTGTGTGTTTATGTGTGTTTTGTTTTGTTTGGTGGTTAGGGGTGTTCAGATTTCTTTTGTCCAAAGGGACGCTTTAAGGTTAAAAAGGGCACGTTGCTTTCTATTTTATGATATAATAGACGGATTTCTCTTCATATGAGCTACACATTCGAAACTAAACATTGAATAAAAATAAATCGCGCGTGTTTTAACGTATCCCTATGATTAAAATACGTTGCTGTCAGTTAGCATAGTTTGTGAGTAACAAACAAATAATTTACTATCACCTTTTAATTTTAATCGATAATCGACAGAAAGATGTCACATCATTAACATGGAACTAGTTATTTAATGATCACTCTTAAATTCAGATCGATAGTCGGTAGAAAAGGTGTAATGTGATCAGCTTAGAAATAATGTATTTATTGTCACGCTTCTTTTTATTTGTTTATCATACGACTTTTGCGACCAGCAATCGATTACATTGAACGGTCAAATAGGACACACGAGTAGGCAGACGACAATATTTATTGTGCATTCGAAGTTTACAGTGTCTGAACATCAATGACCCAAATAGTGCACGATAGCTCAAAGATATTAAAGATAAATTCATAAAAAATGACATCAATTTCATCTAGCAAAGTAATTTAAAAATAACTTATGATTTATCATGTATCATTTCCAATCATCAAAAGCATCATGCACATTATGATTTTATTTATCTATATCATGCAAGAAAAAAATAATATATAGATACGAATATAGATACGAATTTCGGCTCATACAGGTCTTGGAAGAATTATGGTCCTCTTTCTGTAATTTTATTATGGTATATATAGTCCAAATTTTTTTGTCTCAACTCTCTCTTATCACTGGATAAATCTCACTAACACGAGGGCCAAGATGACCCTAGTTCGCTTACCTGAGAGGAGTCGATTCATTCAATCTTTGTCAAAAAATGACCTAGTAATCAAGTGTTTGATCCATGAGTCAGATACGATTATTACTTTGATTTGCATCAAGAAAATCATTCTCTTAAAATACTCAAGTATTATGTGAACAAGCTGTGTTGGTGAAACACTATGTCCGCCATATATTTGACCTTTGACCTTGAAGGATACCTTTGTCCTTTAACCACTCAAAATGTGAAGCTCCATGAGATACACTTTCATGCCAAATATCAAGTTGCTATCTTCAAGATTGCAAAAGTGATGGCCATTTTTAAAGATTGACGCAAACCAACCAACAAATTTGACCTTGAAGGATGACCTTGACCTTTCACAACTCAAAATGTGCATGGGAAACAAATGCATGACATATATCAAGTTGCTATCTTCAATATTGCAAAAGTTATCACCAACGTTAAAGTTTGACGCAAACCAACAAACAAACGAACTGACAGATTAAAAACGATATGTCCTCCCAGTATAGACTGTGGGACAGAAAAATACAGCTTCTTAAGCTTCATTAAGGACAGTTATAATTGATAGACGAATGGACAGATGGAAAAAAGAAAGTGAAAGGCATCAATCTGATATTGACTCTATCTACATGCTGCCTTTTGACAGGCTTATTAAATGTAACACACAAATAAATGGTTTGTACAAATCTTATGTTATCACAAAAAAGGAGATACGTTAACAACACAGAATGAAAACCTATCAAATTTCAAACTTTTATTGACAAATATTGACAAATTTAACAAACAATCAAGTATTGAAAACACTACAAGCAATTTTTAATAATGTTCCATAAATGTCAACAGAAGACAGTCCAGATACCCTAAAAATCAAACACGCACAAACATGCGCGCACACACACATACAACTGTTTCAATTAAAACATAAGAATATCCAAAGAAAAAAAGGGAAATAAGGATATGATGCATATTCTACTCTAATAACTAAAAACAAGAAGTAAAAATCTAAAACAGCATAGGATGCCAACATATTTACAATTGAAGCTATGTAAACTTCATGTTAGAAAAGTTGCTCAGTGGACTATGCAAGTAGATAGAACAAAATAGAACATAAAACTTAAGTATCTCTTCACAACATAAACAAATGTTACGGATCAAAAAAGGGTTTATAAATGTCAACAGAAGTTAGTCCGGATACCCTATACAACAAACACGCACACGCATGCGTGCACACAGACATACACATGTTTCATTTAAAACAAAAGAATATCCAAAGAAGAAATGGAAATAAGGATATGATGCATATTCTAGTCTTATTACTAAAAGCAAGAAGTAAAAATCTAAAACAGCATAGGATGCCAACATATTTACACTTGAAGCTAAACATCGTGGTCAAGTATCATCATTATTGGACCAAAACTATGGCCTCTAGTGTGCTAACAAGGTTTTTGTAAGATTATACCCCATGACCTAGTTTTTGTCCCCGAATTACCAAACGTCAAACTTAACGTAGATATTGTCCAGACGAACATCCTGGTCAAGTTTCATCATTATTGAACCAAAACTCTGGCGTATGGAAAGTTTATGAGTTTTTGTAAGATTTGACCTGGTGATCTATATTTTGACCCCGCATGACCAAACATCAAACTTTGCATACAAAAATAAATATTATGACCAAGATTTATACAATCTGAAACAAAAGTGTGACCTCTAGAGTGTTAACAAGGATTTTGTATAATATAATGAAACATTTGACAATATAAGGGCAATTATTCTAGCATTTATTATGCGATTTTGCTCATTATCAAACTTTGACTGAGATCTTGTGGCAATATAGCTTCTTAGCAACTTTAATAAAGAATGCTTGAGAAATGTGAATGCTAGAGTGTTTACAAACCAAATGTGAACGGACGGATGGACGACGGACAAATACCGATCCTAAAACCTCACATGAGCAATCGGGTGAGCTGAAAAGGGTTTTTTTCAACGATCTGAGAAATTTTCCAACTTGTCCGAGATATCAATAAAACCAATGTGTTGCCTAAGTTTCACGATTAATAGGCAAAAAATAGGCTAGAGTGTTCACAAGGTTTCTCTATAGTCATTTAAGGAAAATTGTCCCATCCCTGGCGGCCATGTTTTTTGACCGATAGAGACCATTTTCGAACTCATGTGAGATATACATAAAACCAATGTTTTCACCTAGTTTTACTGGGATTGAGCAAAATATGTGACGTTTAGAGTGTTTTTACTATATAAATATAAGGAAAATGCGCCACCACCACCTCCCCACCCCCCCGGCAGCCATATTTTTCAACGGACCGAAACCATTTTCAAACTCAACTCTCGTTTGTTGTTAACAAATATTCTGACCAAATTTCATGAAAATTTGCCCAAAAATGTGGCTTCTAGAGTGTTCACATATTTTCACTATACATATAGAGAAAAATGCCCCGCCCACGGGCGGCCATGTTTTTTCACCGATATGGACCGTTTTCGATCTCATCCGAGATATCAATAAACCAATGTTTTCACCAAGTTTCATGATGATTTGGCAAAAATGTGACTTCTTGACTGTTCGCAAGCTTTTTTTTACTATATAAATTTAAGGAAAACTGCCCCGTCCCCCTGGCAGCAATGTTTTTTAACGGACCGGAACCTTTTTCAAACTTAACTCGCGTATCTAGGAATTAAATGTCCTGACAACATTTCAGGAAGATGTGACCAACAAATGTGACTTCTAGAGAGTTTACATGTTTTGACTAAATACATATAGAGAAAACTGCTCCGCCCCCGGGTGGCCATGTTTTTTCACCGATCTTGACCCTTTTCGAACTCGTACGAGATATCAATGAAATCAATGTTTTGACCAAGTTTACTGATGTATTAGTAAGTGTAACTGAAATGCAATACAATTTACCTACCTGGGGTTATCAACCATTCTGTAATAGTGTTCTATGAATATTTGTATGATAGCTTATAAATTCTGGCAATATACTCGTTCTCACTAATACATTTTACTCTCACTGCATTACAATCAAAACATTTTAGAGTCATACGGGTAAGACTCAGCTAATTCAAATCTGCATGGAACCTTACAGACACCGCACTTCTCATGAATTAGACTGTGGTTATTTGCTGTAGAATTGGTCTCAAAATGTTTTGCTGATCGAAAAGGTCTTATCGATCATAGTGAAAAATGCTATAATGTTGATTATTCCAGATTAAACCATATTACTGTGACTTTTAGTAGTCAAAGTTATATCAAAGCACTCTACATAACGACCATTACATGCAAACTAACAATGAACTACCGTGCTGTTTTATGAAATCTAGCATCGTCGACTAAACGTGTTTCCGTTCATTTTAAATAGTACAGATTTCATCTCTCACTTTTATAAGAAAATGCAAATACACTCAAACAGTGAATTTGTCATTATTTCTTTAATTAGTGTGACTTAAAGTGATATTTTGCGCATCTATCAGTATATGCTAGGTGTCTATCGCAACCATTGTTTATTTTTGGTGTTTTCACTTCATATAAACTTATATTTGTTAATGCAGCATCAACATACTAAAACAATATCCCGCAAAGAGAAAAATAATGCATTTGAATATCCACCGTACTTTCGTTTGACAACAGATAATTAATGTACGATGTGAATCTAAATTTAGTTTTAGTGCAGATTCGTTCAAACGACACAAAGACTCAGTTTTGTTTTACGGATTATTTTAAATAGAGGACTGGGACTGTCATGTAAAATATCGAATATAATATATATTTTTATAAACTTATGGTAGCAAGATGAATTGCAAATAATTGGTCAGTTACCACATTTTATCTAACTCTTTTGACCTGTTAATTCTGTTCAGCTCAATTCACTTGAGAAAAATGCGCATAATATCTCTTTAACATACGATTTGTTATTTATATCTCTGATACAGTTATTGAAGTTTTATCTTACGCTTTCCTTTGGCAAAGACTTTACGACAGCTGAATACCAGACATGTTGTAGATATCTCGGTCCGTTCTTATGTGAAATAGTTACGAAGGGATATGATTAATTACGCAAAGCGGTTTGAATACGTAAATATAAAAGCAAAACTGCACTGGACGCAGCGGTCCAGGTGCCTCTAGTAGACTGAAAATTTTCATCGAGATGTCTTAATATTTAATGCAGTCCAACGGTACATCCGGCGATCTTCAACCGAGGCACACGATTATTGATCATTGATCTATACAACGACGATGGTCTCGATGGTAAACAACCCTTCGCCGTTCTTAGCGTAACAGTTGCGCTCTGTATTCGTAAAAAAAGCCAGTATTTCGGACAGCGTTGTCATCATTGCGACGGCACTGATATGATTTTCATTGTCCCAATCCGTGACAGAACAGTTTAAACAAGCGGTGTGTTTATGAAACACTATGTCTCCATATATTTGACCTTTGACCTTGAAGGATGATCTTGACCTATCACCACTCAAAACGTGCAGCTCACATGCATGCCAAATATAAGCTGCTATCTTCAATATTGCACAAGTGTACATTAGATGAGCGATTTTGACCCATATATTTGACCTTTGACCTTGTAGGATGACATTGACCTTCACCTTTTACCACTACAAATGTGCAGCTCCATGAAATAACCATGCATGCCAAACATGAAGTTGCTATTGCAAAATTTATGGAAAATGTTTAAGTTTGCACAAACAAACAAGCAAACCAACCAACCAACAGACAGGGCAAAAACAATATGTCCCCCACTATAGTGGTGGGAGACATAAAAAGCTGACAGTATTGTTTAGAGATTGTATTTCATGTTTCATACTGCAACCGCTTGGTGTGTGCTTTGTATCCACGTGCATATTTTTGATGTTGTCAAATGTTAGTCTTCAGAGGCTATTACCGACATATATCTATATTAAATACCTGTCTTATGCTTGGAATGTAATGCCTTTTTAGTACGTAGAGTGCGGATTATATATTTAATAACTTGGAAACATACAAATGATTGTTTGTTAAATGACTGTTTAAAACCTGTCTCCCTTTAGGCTTTTAATTCTCTTTTCCGTGTAATTGCGACATTAAGACAGAGAGGATGAAATATGTATAGCCTAGTATATCTGTATTTTCATTTTTACTGCAACATCAAAAGCCTTACCTTCGCTGATCTTTTTTTAATATGACAGCATTAATAAATGTAGATCAATTTTCAACCCAGTTATCATGAAAACAAAGTCAGGCCAAAAAAACATTGTTCACTTGGCTTAGTTACCTTTTCTTTGCATAATTTATGTAATGAGCTACCTTTCTGTATTTGAAGCACCGCAGATTCAAAGAAGAAACCCATGTGAAAAGTTCGATACTAGATAGAAGCGAATGAATCGGGTTTTCAAGGAGATTGATATATTTTGTAAAGGACAACCCGTGGAACTTTCCTATTTTAAAATATAAATTATGGTCGCCAAACATTAAAAGCGATAAACCACATAGTGTACAATCTTTATAAATCTGATTATGCAAATTTCCCTGATTTAAATCAAATTGAAATTAATCAAGAAAACATTCATATAATTGGAGAACGTGAAATCTGTACAAATGTCCTCCAAACAATTTAAAGACAAATTAATCAGTTCTAAATGAGCGTGTTATTTAACAACCTTACATTGCGGAAAAATAAATTTATAATGTACAATATTTACATAAACATATCTTAAAACGAAATTTATCCAAATTTGTTACAGCAATATAACTTCCACTGAGCATCATTTACTATATTAAGTACATAAATTGAACCATAACAAATTCGTGTTATCGAAGGAAGCTTTAAGAAAACTGTTCACTCAACATTACACACAAAAACTGGTTTGAAAAATAATGCTAATTGAAGAACGTACAATCTAAAATAAGTGTCATCAAAACACTACAAATATCAATAAATCAGTTCTCAAAGAGTTTTCTTAAACACACTTTATATTCATAGGGAAATATTACACTTTTAATTACGGAACAAATGAACCAAAACAATTTCCAATATTTACAGAAACTTGTCTGTCAAGGAAATTGTCTCAATTTTGTTTCCGTTTTTTTTACACCAATATAACCCATAAGTATCATTATTATATTTCATAAAAAGACTGTGCATTCAACTTAACGAACAAATGGCTTTGATCAATAAGGGTTTTATCAATCATGGTATAGTAAGTGCGAAAGAAAGATGCTTTAAAAAAAATGTGTGTGTATAATGTTCCGACTAATATCATATCATTATACGACACCTCATACAATGCATTGCTTTACTGTATGTAGTTTTGGTTTTTATGAGAATGTGTACATTTTTTAATAATTTATAAAAAAAATTCTGCCCCCCTTCGAAGAAGAGGAGGTATATTGCTTTGTTCATGTCGGTCGGTCGGTCTGTCGGTCCGTCAACCAGGGTTTTCGGATGATAATTTAAGAACGCTTGGGCCTAGGATCATGAAACTTCATAGGTACATTGATCATGACTCGCAGATGACCCCTATTGATTTTGAGATCACTACGTCAAAGGTCAAGGTCACGGTGACCCGAAATAGTAAAATAGTTTCCGGATGATAACTCAAGAACGCATACGCCTAGGATCATGAAACTTCATCGTTAGATAGATCATAACTCGCAGATGACTCCTATTGATATTCAGGTCACTAGGTCAAAGGTCAAGGCCACGGTGACCCGAAATAGTAAAATGGTTTTCGGATGATAACTCAAGAACGCATACGCATAGGATCATGAAACTTCATAGGTAGATTGATCATGACTCGCAGATGACCCCTATTGATTTTGAGGCCAATAGGTCAAAGATCAAGGTCACGGTGACCCGAAAAGAAAAATGATTTTTGGATGATAACTCATGAAACTTCATAGGTAGATTGATCATGACTCGCAGATGACCCCTATTGATTTAGAGGTCACTAGGTCAAAGGTCAAGGTCACGGTGACCCGAAATAGTAAAATGGTTTTCGGATGATAACTCAAGAACGCATATGCCTAGGATCATGAAACTTCATGAGTAGATTGATCATGACTCGCAGATGACCCCTAATGATTTTTAGGTCACTAGGTCAAAGATCAAGCAAGGTCACGGTGACCCGAAATAGTTAAATGGTTTCCGGATGATAACTCAAGAACGCTTACGCCTAGGATCATGAAACTTCATAGGTACATTGATCATGACTCGCAGATGACCCATATTGATTTTCAGGTCGCTAGGTCAAAGGTCAAGGTCACAGTGACAAAAAACGTATTCACACAATGGCTGCCACTACAACGGACAGCCCATATGGGGGGGCATGCATGTTTTACATACAGCCCTTGTTAAAGTCACAAACCCGACGATAATCTAACGAAATTATATAAATGTATGAAGAACACTTTCTAAAAATTTCTTCACTCACAAGTCTGAGTTTTTTTTAAATTATATAAATGTATGATGAACATTTTCTAAAGATTTCCTCACTCACAAGTCTGAGTTTTTTTGCTATCTTTATAGTTCCAAATCTTTTGTAGATGGAACATATTTCTTTGCATACTTATAGCTTAACAACGTATATCATGATCGTTTTGTTTTATGTAAATTTTCGATACTTTCGATACTGCCGACCATTTCACTCTTCACTGTACACCTTTGCATCGTGTTTGCATCCAAAGGAGATTGAACATAACATATAAAAATGAATTATTTTCAAGCTTTATATCAATCTTTATTTTGTTGAATTTGTTCTTAGGTTGTTACTATGTGTGTTTTTATATAATGCTTGCATAGAACGGGACAAATAAGCAAAAGAAGAAATAAACAACATAGTTATTGCCATTATGTTTTCTTACATGCACGTTTCAATGTAAATAAATGTAATACTTTCATTAAGTTAAGCCATACAATCATTTAGATATCAATTAAAGTAGCCCCACATTAAGACACTTCCTTAAGGTCAATGGGCCAAGTAAGCGTTTGCCTACTTAAAAAGTATCTTATTATGTTATATATTCTGTATTTACTATTTTTAATATCTACCTAATTTACATAAGGTTTCAATCAGCTTATTTGTATGTTAACAAATTATGAGATAACACGATAATGCCCAAGAGTTCCCATTTTAAATGTATTGTCATTTTAAATTGAATATACGCTCGTTAAAAAGTATTACTTGTTCGTGAAATAAATGGTATTCGTGTAATATGGTGCTTTGTAAATGCTGCACTGCAAAATCTTTTTTATTTATTTCCTGTGCCATTTGATGTCTGAAAACCCTGATAAGATATCATAAGCGCTGGGAAATTAAAGTATGCGTCAAAGCAATAAAACTTAAATTATAATGATTTACAGGGGAAGTTTAATTGCACGTATTCGCCCTATTCGCAAACAAATACAATCTTTGGAATGTATAAAAGCGCGTTATGATACAGAAGAAAACAGTTTTCAACAAACCTGCAAAATGAAGATTATTCTGATAGGATTTTTGGCGACCATGCTGGTCTGGGGCCCCCAGACAAGAGCACAGAAAGGTAAAATAAGATTTTAAATGCTATTTTATATCATACTGTTGTATTATTGTCACTGTAAAGAAAAAAAGTTATTTGCTTTTTATTTCAAATTTTAAGACATAAGACACGAACTGCGATACTTTTTGTTTTGTTAGATGCAATGAAAATTCCATGCATGTTTTTCATTCAAACAATTATTTTGGTTAGTGAAGCGTTTCAGTTTCGAAACACACAATATTAAATAAAATATTTATATGGTCGTTAAGGTGGGTAAAGACTTATTGTACCTTGCTCGTTCTAGACGGCTTCACAATTTATATCAATTTTTATTATTATGTTGTGAGTTTAGT
This sequence comes from Dreissena polymorpha, assembly GCF_020536995.1. Classification (NCBI taxonomy): domain Eukaryota; kingdom Metazoa; phylum Mollusca; class Bivalvia; order Myida; family Dreissenidae; genus Dreissena; species Dreissena polymorpha. The sequence goes on along the minus strand of NC_068358.1, from coordinate 23,531,054 downwards.
CTTAATATGTAACGGCAATTTGCCTTAAAAGGACTGGTGGCTGTTTTTAAGGGTGTTGCCTTGTTCTTACAGAAATAATGTTGCATATCGCAACAATTGTGATACTAAATTTTATAGATAAACAGTTCCTCCAAACATTTCATTAGAACTATGAACATCCTTCAATTTGCTTTTCTTTAAATGATAATTACAAACTATAACGCAGTTGTCTTTCAATAAGTGAATTTAACTTAAAGCATAGATTTAAACTTTGTTTGTGATCAGTTGATATGTGCAAACTAGAACGACATAACCACATACATCAGGCACACATATTCACAACTTGAAATGTGACATGGCGTAAAAATTAAATGTGTGTTTGTTACAAAAGAACAGTAGAAAAAGTACGTTGTTGCGCAAGATGTTTGCAAATTATCACGCCAGTTGATTTTTTTGGGGTCAAGGGTATACTTTTTAAACAAATTTAGTGACCGTTTGCTTAACGGTATGTGTTCCTAAAATGAACATTGATTAACAACCATGCTCCTTCTTCAAAAAGTAAGTTATCAAATAAGGTTGTACTTGCTTTTATATATGTTCTAGACGATTTGACCAATGACGAATTACAGGAAGCTGAAGAGCGTGCAAATAACACAGTAAGCACATAAATATTGGTTAAAATTTATTTTTAACCATCTTTATTAATTTGCATAAAACATGCAATATACTAAAGCATGGTACAATAGTATTCAAAATTTAAGGATACGTTGTTACGTATGTAAATGACACAAACTAAATGTCTGTATTGTCCAGTGTGTTGATAAAAGATGCCAATTATCGCTGACTTTCATATTTAGAGTGTTGGTGCTGCTGAAAACAAATTCTGCGACGGCGAGTGTGCTGAATTCGAAGGCGACGATTTAGATCAATGCATAGAAGCGTGTGAACAAGATTCCTCCAAGCAGCTGGAAGGCGTTGATGATGGCGACGATAAGGGGTAAATTATATGCTTTTTTCATGAACGACGATAATGAAGAGATGAATGACAAGAAGGGGCAAACAAAGATTAAGATTGAGGGGATGATGTTCATGCTGATGATTATTCCTATATATTAAGTCAAACATATATTTGACTTTATTTAGCATATGGGTCTATGTAATTAATGTAATTGATTGCTCTTCGTGTATGATACAAGTAAATTTGTAAAACATTGTACATACGGTTGCTTTTCAATATATTTAATTTATGATATTGGGTAAACATGCCACTGAAAAGGTGATGACCATTTATGTAGTATTTAATTGTACATGAATATGTTATCCAAATGATATGTAGATCAAGAAAACGAATAATTTTTACAGAAGCCAAAGAAGAAAGAGGGGCTGGATTAGGATTCGGCTTCCCAGGATTCCGCTTCCAAGGATTCCGCTTCCCAGAATTCCGCTTCCGAGAATTCCGCTTCCCAGAATTCCGCTTCCGAGGATTCCGCTTCCCAGAATTCCGCTTCCGAGGATTCCGCTTCCCAGAATTCCGATCGGGAAAAAGAAACGATCAGTCGAAGTACCAATGGAGTAACGGCTTCGTCATGAGGACCACGACAATACAGCGTACCAAAAAAGCGCACAGTTGAAAAATGTCACTATAAACAGCAACAAATATAACTATAAAACAGGAATTATATATAGCTGCTGAAAGACTTTCAGATATATTGCCAAATATGAAAATTTTCATAATTAAAGTAAAAAAATAAAAATAAAATAAAAAACCGTGCGTTTCAATATTTGCTCGTATCAATCACTCACATAGCACACTCGAATAGTTCCATAGCATCAAATGAACATGTTTTTTTCTTTCTTCACAACACACAAAAAACAACAATGACGTGATTAAAAGGCGTAAATTATTCTGAAATAAAATCCCAATATATTCAATCTTTTTAAATAAATAAAGCGGACGCGGCGTATAGCGAAACATAATTATTTTTTAGAAAACTCATCCATCGAATATCGCCGCTATTTTGTAAGGTGCATAAACTAAGTTATTAATCTTGTTCACAAAAAACTCTCATGCTTCAGTCTTTTGACTGTTTTGTTTATTGTTTAATCACATAGCATTTATCTTCTCAAAATTAATTAATTAAGAATACTCAAATTCGCGACTTCTATAATCGCTTTTCCTGCGGCCATTTCTAACAGCTCCCAACTATTTTACTGCATAAGTTCTTAATTTCTTTTGAATTATTATCCAACGTATCACTGGAATGTTTACTTCTCAATCCAAATACTACTCATCAATTAGAAAATAGTAAATAAATAAAAACCTTAAAATATAATTAATATGTAACAAAGTAAACGGCAAGAAAAACAACATTTGTTTTGATTTCGGAATAATACGGAGATTTATTTCCACAGCAAATTTAGCCTATTTACGTCTGTTCTAATTTGTATAACTGTAAGAAGAAAATATTTCTCGGTATCAATCAGAAAACAAACAATGTCATCTTTATTTTTCGAACGTAATTTTGTCTAAACTTTGCACACAATAATTGACACGATTCACCTGCTAAAGACGAATAATCACGACGAGTTTCAACAGCAACACATATCAATAAAAATAAAATTTAACCGCACTTGTTTTTCTTATCACATTATGTTTATTCGAGCATCGTGATTTAATGTAGATTATTCAATTTTATACCATATTGCAGAGTTTCAGAGTTTTTCAATAGTCAATGTTATATCAAAGCTGTCTGTAACATGAGCCTAACATGCAAACTCACTCTGCAAGAACTACCGTTCTTCTCATGGAAATTCAGTTGTAATCTTACCAAACATATCATGCCATTTTTTCCACAACAATCGCCGCAACATTAGGGTCGATAGGTCGGCGAAATAAGTTTTCGTTAACTTTTCCTATATTACATTTTTTATTTTCCATTTTAATAAGGAAATGTCATAAAACTAAAATAAATCTTCCAAATGTGCATTCACCACGACCGTAATTCCTCTAAGTTTTCGGACATTTAAACATTTATTTTTTCGTTTCCAAAAATGTAGACACGAACAATATTAAACAATACAAGTGTCCGATAATTTAGTGACGTATATGTTATGTTTGTTTGGCAATTATTAAATTGAAATAAAACCAATTAATTGAATAATAGATGTGCAATAATTGTATTGATTTGTACCCTTCTTTCTCTACTTAAAAAGACAGAGCTTCACTTATTTGCAATCTCTTACCTGAAATGGTATTTACAAACGTTATAAAAACAAAACAACCATACTGCTTCCTTAATACGATATCATTTCAAATGATGTTGGGTGAACCAATTGTTTAGTACCGGTATACATGGTAATATACCCAATAATACAATTGTAATGGTCCATAGCCGCCAAGGCATTCATATGCCAGGTTTTATGACCTTAATCAGGTTTAAAACTCCATGATCGAAGGGTCCCTAGATAAGCGTAAACAGGGCAAACATCTGGTAAAATAGCTTAAAAATATACTGTCCAAAACCAGAGAGTAATTAATTATAGAATTAGGGACGAAATACCGTGTGACAGAAAATATAGAGTCACGAAAAAAAATTTTTGGGCGAAATACAGGGGGGGGGGCGACATTTTGGAGTGTCCGAATACCTATAGTAATAACGGATTTCCTGCACTAATTATCACTTAATGTATAATTAATTTAGTGAATATGATCGAATGTGGAAATAATGAGAGAAAACTCACGTTGGTAAAGCGTATTCAGGACGGCACAAAAAATAGGGTCAGTCGCGTTAGTAAAAACAAACAATTTTCAACGAATTTTTAACTTAATGTTCTTGCAGTTAACAAATCCAGTTGGTGGACACAGATTATTTTAGAATTGGCACTTTGGCTTATCATGACAAACGCCACAAACCGTCTATGAACGAACTGCCCTTCTGTACTTGAATCCTAGAAATGAATATGGTAGAACATTAACCAATAAAAATAATCAGTATGTTAATACTTGATTTTTCGGCCCATCAAATTACTTATATAAAGTTGAGTCCTGATAATCAATACAAGTGGCATCAATGTATCAGCTGCATAGATATACACGTTTGTTTAGACTTTAAGTGATTTTAAAAGAGATTGCGTAATATATTAACTACTTTAATAAGTATGACGTTGAAAAGTAATCTTATTATTTTGTTATTCTAGTCCAAACAAATAACACACAATTATGCAGGTATAAATTATTTACAAATGAATAACATTTATTTGTTGCTAGTCAATGATTGGGGATTCAAGAGACCATTGACCTTCAGTGTACACAAGAGCCCCAAAAAATGTATTAAGTTTTGTTGTTAATAGAAGACTCGCTAGTCGTCTCGCTTTTATTTCCTTAAAGTTTTAAATGAGGATTCACAAGCGCCGCATTGACATGCACAGCCCCAGCGAGATTGTCAAGCAGATCACGTCCATCAGCATTGAGTCCAGTGTGGAGGTTGAGGTCACCATTGCAGATGCTTAGGACACCATGAAGCGATGAATATAAATATACAGCACGTGTATCTGAGTGTGCTATCTCGTGGTTAAAATAATATATGTTTGGATGTGTGATGAAGTGTTACTTTTCCAAGAAAAAGCTAAGAATTGCATGTGTATGGGACCAGTTAGAAATATCTCTTCGTTACTCATAACCATGGTATATTTTCTAACTCAAACATAGATTAGATATCGTATAAGTACCTGATCTCGAACCATACCTGATCTCGCACCTTTTGCTAACTCGCGATTTATAAACACATGCTATGCGTATTACGTCATCAAATTATGTGAACCGCAGCAGTGGTAAACAATTCAGATGTAACTTGCGAAAGTGTCCGTAAAATGCGTCAAAACAGGTATATACCAATCATTATATTGTTAACAATGCGATTTCTTTGAAGAAATTAACTTCTTTTTGTATTCCAAAAGTATGAACTTGCTCCACCCATACAAGTTACATTTATAAAACTGAATTTACATTGGCAGGAAGTCGCTTGTCCTCTGCATCGAAATGTCACGTCACATTGTTGTTATATTTAGCATATCGTCTTTACATATCTTGTCGTCTGCATAGAAATGTCACGTTACGATGATGTGACACGTCACATTGTCGTTATAATTAGCAGATCGTCTTAATATTAAAATTAAATGTACAGCAAAGATCAGCAACAAAAAAAGAAAAGCAAATGAACCAAAAAGGCTTGTAACAAAAAACAAAAAAACAAAAGCAGCTAAATCAACCGTGAAGCAGGTCAGTGAAGCAACACAAGAGCCGATTCCGGATCCTTCACACACCAACCTTGTCCATGATACAGGTTCAAGTTCCGATGAAGAAGCAACGGATGAAGACAAATGCTGTGTCTGTAACCGGTTCCAGCCCAGAGAAATCACCAACTGTGTCTCATTGGTGTTCACCAAATGGGCCCAGTGTTGTGCAACAAATTGTTTTCACTGTGTCCACTTAAAGTACTATTGTCCACAAACAGTGATTCGCCTTCACGACACTTTCATTTGCCCATGTCACAAAACTGAAGAGTAAACTTTTTTCTATTGTTTGATTAATTAAATAATGTTGTGCATAATTTTAGAACATGTTTACAGAAATTGCCTGTGTTTTTGCCTCAAGTGCCTGCATTTGTTCTTTAGGTTCTATAGATTTTCATGGGTTCGAGATTAGGTCAGTTTTGTTGACACCGCCATGACAGTTAATACATATCGGTTACAACAATGTATGAAAGTTGTTTCTTCCATTTCTCATACTTTGTGCCGATTTAAATAAATAGGTTGATGTATATATAATTAAAATGTTAAACTTTGTTGCCATTTTTTATTTATTTAGTAAACATTTTTGAAAGAGATGTTGAAGTCTTAGTGGTTCGAGATCCGTTACTTCCACTCTAATAGTCGATGAACTCATTAAATTAATGTTAAAAATATCGTCATTATTAACTATTAATACGTAACAGTTCCTTCATACCAAAGTTCGTGCCGTAGGCCTTTAAAGGCAGGTAAAATAGTTTCAAAACTTTAGCCATGATTAATGTAACAGTGGTTTTAAATCTCGATATTATCGGTCCAGTTGGCATAAGGTTAATTCAAAGAGATTCTTTAATGCAATATTTACATTTTCAGTGTTGACCGGTGATTGAATCTCGTCTGACTACACGTTCCGTTAAAAATAGTGATAATGCGCAAATCGGTTTTCATACCTTCATAATTTTACTGCTAATCTACTAATCTCGATTTGATTTTCTCAACTTTGTATCATGATTCGAATTGCCCATTATATAGAAAAAGATGTATATAACAAACAATTATAAAATGAAACATTAAAACTATCATTAAAAATGTTTGTTTTTTCCGCATTTACATGGTTCTGTCCGTAGGCACCTGTTAGGCATCGGTAGTAAATTATTTACATGTGATTTGGTCATTGATTTGTTTAAGCCTAGGGGATTTCTTTAAAACTAAATATTGTTGTGTTAGGATTTATACATTACTGACCAATAGAAGGACATTTTCAAAACATATTATGTGATTTGAAGGATGTTCATAAGTCAAATATACAGCTACGGATGGCAAGAGTAATACTGTTTATAAAAATTTGAGTACTATTGATGCAAACAAACTTCAACTATACTATTCCTTGAAATAAAGATGGCGTTGTTATTGTTCTTAAAATCAGTTTACACTACTCGATTTAATAATTGCATTAATAATTTAGAACATATTCCTACAAAACAAAAGGTCATCGTGTAAAAATGGTAATCGAGAAAAGTAAAATTTGACATAACCCATAGGTGTGTTATTGTTTCAAAATATCATCCACGTTCAATTACACGCATATTTCCTTATCATCTTAGTATCGCCGTCCGGGGCCTTTGCGCACAGTTTAATTAGCATGTAGGTATTTTCCACTTAATATCAATGAACATGGACCATACCAATATATAGTGTGCTATATAAGAACTTTGGCTGTATGTAAACATTATTTCACCCACTAGGACACCTTTCCGTTCCCAAATGTACTTAACGATATGCGCACGTGAATTCTTTAAGCGTAAACTTGAGCATCATAACGTTAGCGGCGCAAAGACCACATGTGAGCGTATTTACGTGCGACGGTGGCTCTTAAGCACATATCTACTAACGCACTTGTCCGCGTTTAAGTGGGTAAGAAACAGCACTTGGGCATCTTAATGTAGCACTTGAGAGCATTAATGTGTGCACCTAAGCCCCTGTAAGAACGTACAAACGGATTTCACATTTTGTAGCCGCAGTGGCTTAAGGACCTTTACATCTGTATAATTACAAACACACACTTTATTTATAAGTGTATGTTGAGAAAATCTTAAATACCGGTACTTAGATATAATGTGAGATTGAGATATTAAGTCTCTTTCAGCCCAAATGACATCTCGATCTAGTTCACATGCTCGGTTACTTTGTAAAATAAAGGAATGCGTGAGATCAAGTTGCATTCCACCGTTATTTCCATAACTTGAAACTTGGCGGAACATTTTTTTCCAATAATACTCTGAAACAGTGTCAAGTTAGGTCAACAACGAGGTCATCAGGCCAAATTAAAGAACAAACTTGAGAACACTCTAGAAGTGACATTTGTTTGTACAATCTTCGTGAAACTTGCTCAGAAAATTTTGGTTTTAATGATTTCTCCGTCGAGAGAGATATGGATCCGATCAATTTCAAAACATGACCGCGATTCGGCGGGGCAGTTTTTCTTATGTGGCTATAGTCAAGAATTTTCACACCCTTTGACGTGACAATTTTACACATTTATCAGAAAACTCAAAACAATCATTTTCGTTGACGGCAACGGGGTTTAATTATGTTTCCGTATAATATAACATAAGTATGGAAAGCCAAAGGGGACCCCCGCTAAAATACATATACTTATATAGTAAATATCGGGATTTTCATTTTTCGCGGAACTTTCACTTTCCGCGAAAAACCAAGGCCAGCATAGCCATAAAATACTACATACAAATCGAAATCTAAAAAGCGCGAAACTTTCATATATTTTCCGTCGGAACAATTCTCTTTCAACCCTGGAGAGAATGCGGGCTCAAATAATCGCGCGGAACCTAAATATTATCTACTCTGTACAAAAAGTAGTGTATAAAATCGCGCGGACCTTATCCACAAAGCGCGGAACACAAATATCTTCCGCGAAAATTAAGCATTGAATTACTGTACAAATCTCGGGTTGCTATGTAAATTGCGGGTTGCTAATGAAAAATCGCGCGGAAGATTCATTACTCCGCGCGATTTTCAATAGCATTGAATTACTGCACGAAATTCGGGTTGCTATGTGGTTACGCGATAAAATTTGATTGGTTCCGACACCTAGAAAGAACCTATCAAAACTCGCGTCTTATCCAGCATTCATGCAGTCATCATGATGACTGTTTCACATTAACACAAAAAATTTTAAGGGCGAAAGCGTGATCAATTTTGATGACATTAGCAATGAGGTTAGTATTTAACATACATGAATTTTAATGCAATTAAAACAGCTCAAGAGTATCGAGTGTTGTTTTCACGGTTTGTCTATATGCAAACGTCTCTGATTAAACATAAACACCCGCAAAAACACGTCATAATCATATGTCGGCAAATAATGAAATATATCTAGTGTTTGTGTGTAAGAAACATCTTCCCTTAAGCTCAGTTAGTAGAGAGCCAAGTTATTGTTATGGCAGTCGTATGCTCTAGTCCAGCGCCGTATACATCTTCAATTAAAAAGAAAAAGAACAAGGCTTTACAGGCAATTCATCCCAAAGGCAACTCGTACCTTGGTCAACTCGTACCCATTTTTAGCTCGGCGTTTTCGGAGAAAACCCGAGGTATTGTCATAGCCAGCTCGTCGTCCGCCGTAGGCGTCGTGCTAAAACCTTAGCATTGGCTCTAAAATCAAAGTGCTCCACCTACAACTTTGAAATTTCATATGTAGATGCACCTTGATGAGTTCTACACGCCACACCCATTTTTGGATCACTAGGTCAAAGTCACTGTGACCTCTAATATAAAACTTTAACATAGGCTCTAAAATCAAAGTGCTTCCACCTACAACTTTGAAACTTCATATGTAGATGCACCTTGATGAGTTCTACACGCCACACCCATTTTTGGGTCATTAGGTCAAAGGTCAAGGTCACTGTGACCTCTACTATAAAACTTTAACATTGGCTCTAAAATAAAGTGCTTCCACCTACAACTTTGAAACTTCATATGTAGATGCATGTTGATTTGTTCTACACGCCACACCCATTTTGGGGTCACTAGGTCAAGGTCATTGTGACCTCTAAAAAAATAAATCTGACAAGCACCTGTAGCAGAGCGTGGCATCCGTTATGCGGTGCTCTTGTTGTCAACTCGTTCTTCATTCAAACTATTCAACTTGTTTCATTTGTCTTATTTTGTCACAATTGTAAAATTCTTGAAAGACATCAACCACAAGTGTCAATTTTCATCAACACTTTCGCTGCTTATACATATCTGCAGCAGACAACTTGCGTGAGCAATGCTTAGATAATTTAAGTTGAAACATCAAGAGGAAAATAAAAATTGTTTGGGTAGGTACAAGTTGACTAAAAAACAGGTACGAGTTGACCACAATGGGTAGGTGTTTACCACGGAACAATTTGACCGGCATGCAGAACAAGATTATTGATTATTATATTTAACTGTCACACAAATCTGAAAGATAACACAATGTATTACAAACACAATGACTGTCAAGACATTCTAAACTCTTACAGTTAACATATAACAGGTGCACACATCTGATATACTGACCAAATTAAATAACTCAAGATTCACACCAGATACGACACAGTTTCAAAACTCGACATTTTGTCTGCATGCCACGCCAATTTAGTCCAAAAAATTTGATTTAACCAGTGAATTCTGAGCTATATATCTTAAAGCAGAATGCACATTATGTCTAAAAAGTGTTTTTCGGCTAATTTCTGGTATGAACTATCTTCACACATAGCATCTGGTAAACCTTCAGATAGCAATAGCAGAATGCTAATAATGAGTATAATGTTCTGTATTGTGGAAGAAATACATGTAGTAAAATAATATGATAGTATGAAACATGGTTTTTGTATTTTATAGCTGTAGCAGTGTTCCCAACTTGAACATCATCTTCTGTGTACATATCTGAGGCAGAGCCAGCTTGCCCATCTGACCTCTGTTGTGGACAACCGAGTAAGAGCCAGCTTGCATGTCATCTGTTGTGGACATCCGTGTTAGAGCCAGCTTGCACGTCCTCTATTGTGGACATCAGTGTTAGTGCTAGCTTTCATGTCATCTGTTGTGAACATCCGTGTAAGAGCCAGCTTGCACGTCATCTCTTTTGGACATCAGTGTTAGAGCCAGCTTACACATCCTCTGTTGTGGACATCCGTGTAAGTGCTAGCTTGCACGTAATCTGTTGTGGACATCTGTGTTAGAGCCAGCTTGCACGTCATATGTTTAGGACATCAGTCAGAGATAGCTTGCATGTTATATACTTGTGGACATTAGTCAGAGCCAGCAAGGACAATCTCTGTTGTGGATATCTGTCTTAGAGCTTGCACGTCATCGGTTGTTCACATCCTTGTAATAACCAGCTTGCACATCAACTGATGTGGAAATCTGAGTCAGAGCCAGCTTGCACATCATCCGTTGTGGACATCTCTTTATGATTCTACTCTTTGCTTAGATTGACACTGTGACTTTAGTGTAATATGTTACAACCTTAAGCTATTCCTATTGTTGAATAAAAATATTGTGTCATTAAAATATATTTTGTTGGATAATTTGTATGTTGAGTTGTATTGTTTGGTCATTGCAAAGTATCAAGTTATTTTAAGACAAGAAAAAGCTCATCTTTCATCATGTATTTATATTAAAATTCTTGAATGTTAGTGAAGGTACAGTTCATATAATTAAAAGCAATTTTAATATGATTGCTTGTGTTTTATTGCACAGTGAATACCATCTTGTCTTTATGCTGACATATAGAACGGAAAAATAGTAAACTGTCGTTTTTATATGCAATGGGATTGTATATGAAGACTTGCATGTTCAGATGAAAAAATTGCCATAATTTTTCTCTTTATATTTTATTCCTGCTAAATGGTTGATGCAATAAAGTTAAGTCTTTAATGACTTGTGTTTCTTGTAATATTATTTGTAAGCAAATTTGGCTGTAGTATTAGATGCATGCTGTACAAGATACTGTAGATCAACATTATATTGTATGAGTATGAATAGATAATTCAAGGTGCACAGCCATTAATTTTGCCCTCCACCATCTCCGATTTTGGTTAGACAGTTGCAAGTTACTTGCATTAGTATGAAGTCTTAAAATAACTTAAGTATAATTGCTGTTGTGTTATTATTAACCTTTTCCTGCTCTGAGGAAATTTTAAATTTTCTACATGCAAACATCATAAAACCAGAACAGCCTGCAAGTAACTCACAATCTGTTCAGGTTTTATGCTGTTTGCTGCTCATCAGTATCCATGGGTTGGAAACAAAGCCTTTAAAACTTTAATATAGTAAGAAAGGTCTTAAATTAAATTTATTCTCGAATGTGTCTTAGTTCGTTTTTGAGTGGTACAGGGTTAAATGTCTCATTTTGTTTTTGATTATCTTTGGTTTATTGAACATATATGAGCCTTGCTCTGTGAAATAGGGGTTTTATGCATGTGCGTTTAGTATCCTCCCTGATTAGCCTGTGCGGTCTGCCCAGGCTAATCTGGAGTGCACATGCATTAAACCCCTTTTTCACAGAGCGAGGCTCATATGTATTAGACAGTGCATTCAAATAATACAATTTAAATCTGAATATTTTATTTAGTTGCAATACTCAAAGACCTATCAATATTGATAGGTCTTTGCAATACTTTAAAGCTTACTATGTTTGCAGTTTTAGTGAAAACACAAACTTTTAATCAAAGAAGCATATAATGTGTATTACTCATTTAATCAACTTCCACTTTATTCCATACACGTGTTCGACTCTGTGACATTATGTTCTGTCAAAGCTTTTTATTGCAAATTTATTAAACATAAATTGGTAACCTTGGGTATCCAAAAGGAATCCAAATTTTACTAGCCATAGACTTTCCAAAATGCAATTGTTTCTGAGAAGTATTTTTCTCTAGAAGGTGGCAAAACTCCTAAGCAATTCCTTTTTGGGCTAATGGTAGGGCTTATGCGTGTAACACCCATTGACAAATTATTAAATATACATTGAAAGGTCATTGTTCACAAAACAGATCATGATATAACATGATGCAGCATTTTGTACTATATCAAATTAAATGTTGCTGAAAACAGTAGAATATTCAAATTATGGACATTTTATTCTGTTAATAATGCTATCTTTCTAACATTACAAATCAATAAAGCATGCTTAACAATAGCAGAACTCTTTTGACTTTTAATTATCTTTTCCAGTCTTTAAATCTTTACAAAATTCATTGTCCCACTAACACCATCTTAAAAACAGGTTATGGCTTCCAATTGTTAATCAACTATAAAGCATGAACAAAGGCACAAATATCGCAGTATCTTTTGCAAATGATACAAATGTCCATGGCCTCGATACTAAACAAAAAGCAAGATTTCTTGTCAGGCGGTAAGCTGAATCCTTGAGAACATTCGAAACATGTCCATTTAATGCGCCACTGGGCCGTTCCTATTTAAATGGGCATCATGCACAGAACTTGGCCATCCAGGTCATATGTCCAAACATTTCAAGTAACTGTCACAGACTGCTTGAAGAACTAAACTGCTGATAAACAAGGACCTATGCTCAGATGTTGAAGCAGGACATGCACTGTGGGTTCCATCAACAGTCCAATCATTCTACATCATTCAGGAAATTCATAGGCAATGATCTTCAGCTCATGACGAGATTCTGGAAATCTGAAGTACTGCTCCATCATTGCTGACAAGACTCTACATGTTGAAATGACTGTGTAATGTTGAGTCCCTGAAATACAAAAGTAAAATTCATGCTATAGTTTAGCCATATTAATTATGCTTGATTGCATTGAAAGCTTTATGCTTATTAAGACATTCTAGAGTCCGTTTTCTGGGAGTAATCAGTACTTTGTATATATGAAGATAAAGAGACCGCTAATAAACAGGGTTGAACCCAAAATGTTCCCATCACTAGGTGAACACCATATCCACTACGCCAGCCTGACAAAGTAAATGAAGTGAAGCTTCTAAGTTATGTCTCATTTGATTGTTAACAAGAGCACGCCCTGCAGGTTCAGACCTCTCATCTATTTTTTTTAAAGTTGAAGGGACCTATCTCAATACTTCAATCACAAAGGAGGGAGAGGTGGGGTGGAGAAGGGTGTATAGTGTGGTGGTGTGGTCATTTATTACACTATCTTCCAAAAATGAAAAAATGATAAAAATAAATATTTGTGTTTTTTAGCCATGTTTAAAAAAAATGGGCAGGGGGTATAGTGTGAGGGTGTGGTCATTTATTAGATGATCTTTCAAAATGAGAAAAAAGTACTTTTTTCTTTTTTTGGGGGGGGGCGTGGGGGATGGTTTGGGTGGAGTCTATTGTGGTATGTCAGATAAGAGTTGCTTTGTAACGCTTGTAAAGAAGTTATGGAAATTTTAGCAAAATTTAATAATTTCACCTTGAGAGTCATGGTCATTCAAAGGTCAAGGTAAAATTCAACTTGCCAGCTACAGTAACTTATGATAGCATGACAGTATTTGAAGTTTGAAAGCAATAGCCTTGATACTTGAGAAGTAAAGTAGATCAAAACACAAAATTTAACCATATATTCAAAGTTACTAAGTAAGAAAAGGACCATAATTCTGTCAAAATGACAACCAGAGTTATTCAACTTGTCCTGTACTGTCCCCTTATGATAATTTGCGAGTGTTCCCAGTATGAAAGCAATATCTATGATACTTTAGGAGTAAAGTGGACGAAAACACAAAACTTAACAAAATTTTCAATTTTCTAAGAATAAAAAGGGCACATAATACTTTCAAAATGCCAGTCAGAGTTACATAACTTTGTCTGCACAGTCCCTTTATGATAGTAAGTGTTGCAAGTATGAAAGCAATAGCTTTGATACTGTAGGAATAAAGTGGACCTAAACACAAAACTTCACCAAATTTTCAATTTTCTAAGTATAAGAAGGGCACATAATTCTGTCAAAATGCACGCCAGAGTTATCTAACTTTGCCTGCCCAGTCCCCTCATGGTAGTAAGTAAATAAGTTTTATACTTGATACTTTATGAGAAAAGTGGACCTAAACACAAAACTTAACCGGACGCCGACGCAGACGCCGACGCCAAGATGATGACAATATCTCTTTTTTTTCAAAAAAAAAAGATGAGCTTATAAATAAAATGTAACATATTGCAAACTTGATTACACGATTTTTCATAAATACTCTTTCAGCTTTTTATTTATATATGAAGGCTAGGGTCACTTTCTGCGAGCCTTACAAAAAAACTAACTATATTTGCAATTGTCAAGACTCCTTCACATACAATTTACCTTTGCTTATTCCAATATCCTTTTGCCAACCAACATTGTGCGGTCACGTACCATACATGGTTCCACAGTTGTACAGAATTCCTACAAAATAAATGAAGTATACATTTACAATTCAAATTTCTTTTCAAAGAATGTGTAGGTAACTAAATTCCCTATACATTACTTTAATGTCATAAAATAAATTTCAAACAAGGGCTGTTTGTAAAACATGCATGCCGCCCATATGGATTGTCAATTGCTGTGGCAGCCATTGTGTGAATACGTTTTTTGGCACTGTGACCTTGACCTTTGACCTAGTGACCTGAAAGTCAATAGGGGTCATCTGCGAGTCATTATCTATGTACCTATGAAGTTTCATGATCCTAGGCATAAGTTCTTGAGTTATCATCCGGAAACCATTTTACTATTTTGGGTCACCGTGACCTTGACCTTCGACTTAGTGACCTCAAAATCAATAGGGGTCATCTGCGAGTCATGATCAATGTACCTATGAAGTTTCATGATCCTAGGCATAAACGTTCTTGAGTTATCATCGGGAAACCATTTTACTATTTAGGGTCACTGTGACCTTGACCTTGTGACCTGAAAATCAATAGGGGTCATCTTCGAGTCATGATCAATGTACCTATGAAGTTTCATGATCCTAGGCAAAATCGTTCTTGGGTTATCATCCGGAAACCATCTGGTGGACAGACATATGGACATTCGGACCGACATGTGCAAAACAATAATCCTGCTCTTCTTCGGAGGGGGGCATAAATATTTAACAGATGTATTTAACAAAAATTAACTTGATTCATCAAATTAATCAGTATCGAATAATAGACCAGTTTCACAATATGAACACCGATACTATTTATAGATATCAATCATATCACCTGACGCGTTGAATTGCAGAACAAGGCTGAACGTGGAACTGCATTTTCTTTTGCTATGCAAATTGCGTTGAATATCAAGATTATAATGCGCACTTGACACTGGTTACAATTAAGTCAAACATATGAATACAGACAACCATCACATGTCATGCTGTGTTAAGTAAAAAAATTGATAAGTAATTCAAATATAAAAATTATAACACCTAAATAATGATTCAAGGACATAAGTTATGTACTATTAGTGTATATTAATGAATTATATTTAATCTTTATATATAACAATAGATGTGTTCATCAGAAACACAATGCCCACTACTGCGCCGCTTTTAATTCTACATATATTTTTTTAACCTTTGACCTTGAAGGACGACCTTGACCTTGAACTTCCACCACTCAAAATGTGCAGCTTCATGAGATACACATGCATGCCAAATATCAAGTTGCTATCTTCAATGTTGCAAAAGTAATGGCCAGCGTTAATTTTTTTTCGGACAGACGGACAGACTGACATCCTGACTGACTGACGGACAGTTCAACTGCTATATGCCACCCTTCCAGGGGCATACAATTTCCAGTTACCCATAAGCATCAGAGTAAATGTGGTCTGAAGACTAAACATCGATTATTGCACAAATCGAAGTCATAAATTAGCAGTATACAATACTAAGTATTGTAAGACTACAATTTTCAAAGGTAGGATGTGTACAATTTCATGAATTATAGAACGTGTAAGAGTTGAATCAAGCATCAGACAAAGTCCTATCAAATAGAAGAAAATGACACAAATGTTTAGCATTAAATTTTTGAAATATTAAAAATATATAGGTATAAAGCACTTTATAATTATGATAAAACTGGCTAATATGTATACAGTATTTAGTTTCTGACAATCTTTTTGGACAGATGACTTTCAATGTTGACAATATCTTTTATGTTCAGTAAAAGCAACAATTGAGTATTTGGCGTTAAATTATTCCAAGAAACAGCTACGCAATGCTACAACCATGAGACGCCATGGTCACATGGAGGTGTCATTAATTGTGTTAAATGACCAGATGACCAGATATCTACAAAATGTGGTTTATGACATCACGTTGTTATTTAGTATTTGTCTGCACAGTATCTGATCATAAAGAGGTTATGGGTTTGTGCTGAATACAGGGGAATTTAAACGCAAGATCTATCAATAAATAAAATAATTGATTAATCGCCCAATCTCCGCGCGATTTTAATCGCCCATCCCAGATTAGCTTAAGCCTGTGCAGTCCGCACAGGCTAATCAGGGACGACACTTTCCGCATAAACTTCATTTTCGGTAAGGAGGGACTTCCTTGAAATTAAAAATACCATAAAAGCGGAAAGTATAATCCCTGATTAGCATGTGCGGACTGCACAGGCTAATCTGCGATGACACTTTACGCACATGCATTAAGCCCAGTTTTCTCAGAACGCGGCTCATTTAATTAACAATTGTCAACATTATGCATATTATCGGATAGTTTTACACAATATTAAAAAAGTACAAATACAAACCTGGTAATACATGTAAATGATCGTATGCAATACAGTTATTGATCCCAATCTGATCTATTTCCGAATTATCTGCGAATCCATCGAGTAGAAACAATAACCATGCAATTCGCTCCGCCATCTTGAAACGTTATACTTACTGAACGCACTGATTGTGTTGCATTTGTTACAAAGTATCTGATTGGTTATTTCTAAGTATCGGATCCAATCAAATTTTTCGGGTAACTAGGGATTCTAACACCTAACAACCCGAGATTTGTACAGTAATTCAATGCTTAATTTTCGCGGACGATATTTGTGTTCCGCGCTTTTTGGATCTGGTATTTACTGGATTTTCTCTCTTTAATAGACTTCTTAAAATAGCATTCTACAATCTCCGCGCGATTTTAAACACTACTATTTGTACAGAGTAGATAAATAACGTTCCGCGCGATTAATTGAGCCCGCTTTTTCTACAGGGTTGAAAAATAATTGCTCCGACGGAAAATATATGAAAGTTCCGCGCTTTTTAGATTTCGATTTGTATGTAGTGTATTATGGCCATGCTGGCATTGGTTTTTCGCGGAAAGTGAAAGTTCCGCGAAAAATGACAATCCCGATATTTACTATATAAGTATATGTATTTTAGCGGGGGTCCCCTTTGGCTTTCCATACATAAGAGATTAGTTATACGTAAAACGAGTTATAAATATGCATGCATTGACAGTTCAGTTTGCACTACGTCCGTTTTTTCACTTGTTTATAGAATTCTTCAATATTGTCATTGACTGTAAAATAATATTTATTTTAGTTCTTCGTACAGGTTTGTTTTTTTCTTGGGCAAGAGTAGTGGTGTTAGTCTTCTTAAGGTTTCTTTTTAAACAAGCTCTAAGCTTATTTACGGCGGTTATTAAAAATCAGAAGAGATATGAAGCAAAAGCAGTGTTTACAAGTAACAAAGACGATTTATTGCACTTACAGAAATAACAACATGTATTGGGCATTCGACAAAATTTATTGGAATCATAAAATGTACAAAGAACTAACAAAATAATGGAAAACCTAACTTATGTGACTAAATCCTCAGCTAAATCAAACTTACTATCGAACTAATTTAAGTATCCTTCTAAACTACTTCTGTTACAGAAGCCGTTACTAAATATATCATTAACTCTTACCCCCACACGCTGCTTTATTTTAATGTGACCTTGACCGAGCCATAATTTTTACCAAGAGATTCAAAAATCTTCTAAGCAAAAGGAATTTAAGAAAAACTATTTTAATTATATTCTTTAATTTAATTTTATAATGTGACATTTAACATGAACATGCAAGCGTATGAGATTACACGTTCTTACGAACGTGAAATGTGACCCTTGCCTTAGACATACAATCATATATTATATAAATAAGAACCATCGACTATTTATGAGAAATCATAATCTTGAGAAATGTTCAAGGAATTCCAATTAATGATTTGTTGAGCATAAATGATATACAAGATGTGTAACATTAACTCAAAGTTATCTCAAAATTTTTAATGCTTGAATAATAAATTTAGCGGACAAGCCATATTTTGTAGTTGACATTTCAACTTTTTGACTATTGTTAGTATAAATATACCAAGAAAGTAACCATTCTGTTCTTCCACGGTACACACCCATATCATATGCAAGAACACTTGGTTATAAATTTCCACGCTATCCTTTAATGCAAGTGGAAATTAGAGATTGGACAACCCATTTTTTCACAATCAATTTTTGTATTTGAACTTTAATCTGTATGGTTAAGTTGTGATCATTGTGAGTGACTATTATTATATTTATGCAGTGGAAGGCACGGTGGAAAAGATTATGGACAGAAAGACGAACACTGTGATTCCTACATAGTCTACCTACTGGTAATGGATGTAGAATAAACTATGTATTTAGTAGATCAATACAATACAATACTGTTATACTGGTTTATAAAGGTATTAACTGAAATGCAAATGTATATCGGACTTATCTACACTGGTCATCAATTTCATTCAATATACAGATGGCACTTTGCTAACAGAAATAAACAGAAGCCATGCGTAAGAGGTGAGTCCCTCAGTTTTCTTTAAATGTATATTCTAAACATAAAACTTTGAGATATGGGGCATGGTGGAATTGGTAAATGGTATAGCCGATGAATTGTGGAAAAAAAATCACGGAAGAATGGTATATTTTTGCAAAAACAAAATGAGAAAATTCCGTCGGAAAAATGCATGACCTGGATTATCAGTACACAGTTCAACAAAATAAAGTACTTGGAATATTGCAAGAATTTGTTTGCTAGGCCAACATGTAGATGATTTAGTGTGCTAAAAATAAAAAAATAAATGTGTTGAATGAAATATGAATAAATAGCATGTTTTAATGAGTAGTATTCATGCAAACACTTGGGTTCACAATAAAGGACACGTCTGATAACGGAGTCTTTCAACACATTGAACACACTTTTAAAGTAGTGTATATGAAAAGGTGACACCTTACAATTTTATCATTTGAACAACCTTAAAAACGTTAGTTAACTACGCGTTAGTAGAATTAATAGACATATTGATAGAATATTGGAATATTTCATATAAGTTCTTTTGCGAGCATTACAATTTTGTTTGCATGTGTACTCAGCATCCAGTTAATGATGATTTTTCATGAAATATTCTCGTTTTTGTCGTGGCTTTTGTTTTTCTCCGTTATCGCATTGCCATCCCTTTATTGTATTATATGGATGACAGGGGTGTTTTCGGTGTTCACAAATATCTATTTAACAATATTTCATTACAGTTATTTCAATAAACGTCTCTGTTCCAAAATATGTTTCATTTGTAGTCTTAATAATTGATCATTTCTAATATAAGTTAATGTTATTTTACCCATCAATTAAAATATTTCACAGTTTCAATGAGATTTGTGAATACCGAATGATGCCGACATGTGCAACGCGCATTCGCCGCCCTCTAAGGGTCCGGCCTCTTCCATGTGTAACACGTGGCGGGCCTAACAGGGGTCGGATCCTTCCGCCACGTGTAGGGGACCCGGCCCCACGTGATCGACTTCCTCTGTTCACATCTATAGCCTTCTCTCTGCCAAACGTAGGGGTTAGACCTCCAGTGAAAGTAATCAATCAATACACCGCGGACACGAGCTGAAATTTGCGACAGTTGTAATATTTCTTGTGTAATGTAATTTCCATAATGTATTAAAAGCTTATTGTATTAACAAACTCGTGATTTAGACGCCTCTGAATATGCAAATGCTCTTGTTTAATTTAAAAAAATATATAAATGGTTTGATTTTTTGCAATAATTATTAGTAAAAACAAAAACAACGCAGTGCAAGAATCACTATAAAATTCAAAGAAATAACATATCATAGTATATTTATAACATAATAGCTTTTTACACGTGGACTTATCTGAAATATAATTATGTTACATACATTTTTCCCGCAAACGTAATGTCATGTTTTGTAATAGGATAAGAATTACGTTTCAAGCAAATTCAAGGTCTGCAATATCTTGCAACACATCGAAAAAGCGTGGCCGGGGATAACCTGTCGTGAAACAAAACATTGTCCATTTATTCTTCCTCGATCAATGTTTGAAAGATTCCCACCTGAAACTGGTGACAGCTCCTGGAGGCGGGCTCGCTTCGCAGGGGGTTCATCTGCGGTGTCTACCACTACTTCCGGTGCTCCGTCGTCAGAGGGGGAGCTATAGTGACGCTTCCGCCCACTCCTACCGTTAGCGAGAGCAGGCTCCTCCTTCGACGCTTTGTCTGTTAGGTGAGCAAATACAACCGATAGACATATTCGTAAATAGCTATTTAACAAGTTATTTGTTAATGCTGCCTTAACACGCATATATTTGATTGCATAAAATACAAAAATTCGAGGAAAAAAAACGACGTAATTTCACAGTAAAACAGGAAACAATATATTTTTATGTTTATTTTTTACTGTAAGTAACTGCGAATTAACGTTATATAAATCACTATTATTTCCTTATAAGCCACAAAAAGCATTTAGTAAAGAAAAATCGATATATTTATATAACATGGAAAATGAGGTTAAGCATTTGATAAACATATTTATCGATACCATGTATGTTTATTACGATATACAAACACTAAGAAATATATATGGTTTAATATTAAATTGCTTAATCTATATTGCAATTTGTTTAATAAGTTATTGCTTTGTATACATTGATGTTTTATACAGATAGAAATGCAAAAGTACAACAAAGTTCAGCAAATAAAGGAAATTTTCTCAAAAAGATAAGCACCTGAGAAACGCGTGGAAGCAATCGGTGCCATGACTTCAGGCGAGAGAGCGGAAACAGGCACGAGAGAAGGCAGATAGGACAGAATGGAAGAGCCACTTCCCAACCCCACACCGCCCAGCTTTTGCCTCAGCTGATAGTATCAGACAAGTTGCAAAAACCGGATGTGGGTTGACTGAGACTTTAACTGCGCGCGCATCGTAATGAGACTCTGGCGCAAGTCCCCAGTCTTGCCAACGCAACATTCAGTCGTAGAATGAAGGGTATCATCTCCAAAGGAACTTCCGCTCCGCGCGCGCCTCTCATTGAGAACGTCGCGGAGGTCTCCTCTGGGCGTTGTGCGAACCACCTGGTTTCGCTACCTTCCATTAACGTCACCACGTGCCGCCGATTGCGGTCAGACACTGAGATCTGCAGAGTCAGACTGAAGGGAAAAGAGAGCATATAGCAGATAGAAGAATATTAAATATATAGAACTATAAAGGTATATATAGGTACTGAGAGCTCATATATATATATATATATATATATATATATATATATATATATATATATATATATATATATATATATATATATATATATATATATATATATATATATATATATTTATATATATATATATACATAGAGAGTTAAGGAAGTAAGGAAACAAGGAACATGAACAAGCAAGGTATTAAAAAACTAGATTCAATCTTGAAAAAGTAGTATAATAAATTCAAGTGTATAGTCGACGATCGGCAGCCTTATAGAATTGAAAATGTGCACGCATTTTTAAATGGTTACAAAAACATAATTGGGTAGACTGGTAAAACATAGACAAGAAAGACTAACACTGGCACAGAAGGTTTGACGAGCAGGTATAAAGACATAAGCGTGGACGATATATATGAGGATAAGATTTTCCTAATTTAATAAGCACATATATGGCATTTGCGTTGTTGTATTGTGTGTATGTATATTAGTATTATGTTACTTTTAAAAAGGGTTTTGTTGATATGAGTATTATTGACGCTGTCGTTATTTTGTTGCTTCCCTTTTGGGTTTTATTTAGGTAATAAACATAAGTTTTATCATAATTTCATTCGTCTCCAAATACATTCGCACACTTTGGCGCCTATTTGCTTGGCAAAATAGAACTCGCATTATCCTGTTATAAAATAAAATGGTTTTACACACGCATTCAAACTTAATTAGACATGGAGATTCTCGTTAATTAAAAATAGGATATTTTATCAAAATATATTCGCAAAATCGTTTTGTTCTTATCACTATTATTTCACATAAAAGTTTTGCTTGTTTGTGTCTGTGTGTCTTTGTTTTTGTGTGTTTCTGTCTTTCTGTAGTGTCTTTTGGACCCGTCTGATTTTCCATCTGCACACCCGTCTCCCAACAGTTCGCCAGCCTGTTTGTCTGTGTTTTCTTTCTGTCTGTTTTAATTCGTTCGCCGTATCTCATGCTTTTCAAGGCGGACATTTGACCTGCTCAAACTTTTCATGGCGAAAACAAAATATTCAATCGTATGCCAACTACTTGAATGTTTTGTTATAACACAATGTTATCATGTATAAACAAATTGAGAAAAAAGCATTTGACTTCGAAAAGCATAATTCCACAGAAAATATTGACATAAATTATTTCAGGATTGGTCATTTCATAATGTTAAAAGATCGTTAAAGTATCGATGCGTACAGTAAAAAAAATGACATAACATAACGAAACTCCATACTTTGGTGCCTGTTCACATTTAGAGTTTTCAGGTATCACTTCAATAATTTTTTTTCCAAAATACCGCAAAAATGACAAAATAACATCTCGTCGTCAAGGAGAACTTCACCCCGCCCACCAATTCAACTATTATTTGACAATTGTCAATATAAACGCATTAGTTTCTTGCATTTTTGTGATAAATGTTAAAAAAATTACCATTCGTTTGTGTATCTTTCTTGAACCATAATCGAAGGAGATCAGAGCTGTGATGTCGTTTGTAAGCATAAGCTATAAACATGTGACGTCAAATACGTCGTCTGGACGTTACGTCATAAGTTCGTAACATCCGGGTAAATTCTGCGCGTAGAAACGTCCCACAATTATGCAAATATATAATATTTTCCATATATATATGGGAGGTAAGGAAGAAGATAAAAGAGGCCAAGGATGAAAGGAATGATAAGCAATGTATAATCATTTACAAAGAGATGACCACAGGCAGCAGTAAGAAGGTCTACAGCACCCTGAAGACCCTCACGAAGACCAGTCAGCCCAAGGCCAGTGTTATATCAGACGCTGACGGGAATCTCCGTACCGGGGGTGCCACAGCCCTAAACAGATTAGGTGAATACTTCAGTGACCTCTACAACTATCCGCCTCAATCGGACTCCAGTCTCCTTCAGAACGATCCCAGATCAAAAGCGGACGACGAAAGTCCGTCCATACTTAAGGTGGAGAAGGCAGTGCCTGTGTTAAGGCAGGACAATATCCGGGAGTGGACAACGTCCCTTCTGAGCTGATTAAGCACGGTGGAGAGACAACAACTGTAGCATTTGCGGCAATATGCCAAAATATCTGGGATGAAAAGAAGTTTCCCAAAGAGTGGACCCAGTCCCCCTTGTCATACCCCTACCAAAAAGGACACCCTCAAGTTGTGTGAGAATAACCGCAGTCTAATCAGTCATCCAAGCAAATTTGTGCTACGCATCATCCTTAATCGATTGAAAAGTAAGGCCGAGGAACTGCTGGCGCTGGATTAAACTGGAGAATCATCATTGAGAAACACCTGCAACACCAACGTGACTTCTTCCACAACTGCATGATGGCCTATGGCATGTTATGAGATGATTTAACATTGACGAAGGTCTGGTACAAGTCATTCAAGAACTCTACGGATACGCCATCTTTGCAATAATTTTCAACGGACAGCAGGGGGACTTCTTCAGGACATCAGTGGGCGTCCGTCAGGGATGTCTGCTCTTTCCCGTCCTGTTCAACATTTTTATTGAAAATATAATGCAGGAGACCCTCAATGACCCCCACAGCTCTATCTCCATCGTTGGAATACCCATCTCCAATCAGCACGACCAACAACAGTGCAGATATCAGCATGAACGGCAAGAAGCTAGAAAAAGTGACCAGCTTCAAGTAATTTGGCGCAAACCTGTCCAAGGATGGTACCATTACGGCCTAGGTCCGAATAAGAATTGCCATGGCGACAGCATTTATTACCAGACTGGGCAGGTTGTGGACAAGCAGTTCCATAAGCTTCAGGCCTTTTAAGTCCCTCGTAGTCTCCATCCTAATCTACGGCTGCGAGACCTGGACGCTTCACGCCGGCACAAAACGCAAAATACAGGCATTTTAACATTTGTGTCCCCGAAGACTGCTCCGCATCTCCTATACGGAGCACAAGACCAACGAGTACGTCCGGAAAATGACTGCAACACTTGTTTGTCCACAAGAACTCCTATTGGCGACCGTCAAACGACGAAAGTTGGCTTGGTTTTGACACGTCACCAGGCACGACTCTATGTGCAAGACTGTTCTCCAGGGCACGCCAGATAGAGGTCGACATCGTGGCTGTCAGAAGAAAAGTTGGATAGATAATATAAAAGAGTGGATATCCCTTCCCAGTGATGAATTATCCTTACCATTACACAACATACCTGGCTGGAGGAGAATTTCTGTATCGTCGTCGCTCATTCCCCCACCTCCACGGAAAAACCTGTCAAGGGATTGATGATGATGATGATGATGATGATGATGATGATGATGATGATGATGATGATGATGATGATGATGATGATCATCATCATGATGATGATAAGCAAATGGAGCTTATACGAGACTTAAGACTGTCGGGAATACCTCGTTCCAAATAACGACCGGTCCCGATTTATTTAAAAAAAAAAGAATTTTGCATACCGTTAACAATCTCTATCACACCCGTTGGCTTTCAATTTATATGTATATGTAATTCTCTTTGATAATATATATACATTGACAACATAAATTGTCACTTTCATAGAATTTTGCAATCTACCCAAGTCGATGCGATTTTTCAAAATCCAATATGAACCACAGCCCAACTCTCAATATTGTGGAAAAAGAACACTGCATAAAGTTTAATATCAGTATTTCCTCGACACTAGAACACGAACTTAAACACCATACCAGAGGAGTGGCTGGTTGGAATTCATGCACACATTTCATTCAATTTCACTTGCTTAACTTGTCTTCCGCTGGAATAGCAATGTGCTACCCTATCTGTAAAATATTGATATCATCATTCGTAGATATCATTATCCGTATATAATAGTATCCGAAGATACAAGCATACATATATATCATTATCTGTATACACCCTTATCCGTAGCTGTAACCATCCGTAGATATCATCATCTTTAGACATCATCATATGTTGATATATCCATCCGTAAATAGAATCATTCATAGATACCATCAGCAGTATATATCATCATCCTTAGATACAATCATCCATTGATACCCTTTTCCGTTGAAACCATCATTCATAAAAACTATCATCCACATTTATCATCGTCTGTAGATATAATCATCATTAGATATCACTATCCCTTAGATATCATCATCCGTAAATAGCATCATCCATAGATAACATCATCCGTATAAAATCATCCTTATTAACATTATCAGTAGATACCATCATCTGTAGATACCATAATCCGTAGATATCATCATCCGTAGATAATATCATCCGTAGACAACATCATCCGCAGATAGCATCTTCTTAGGATAACATCATCCGTAGATAACATTATCCGTAGATAACACCATCCATTGATAACAGCATCCGTATACCATCATCAGTATTATCATCATCCGTAGATACCATCATCCGTAAATACCATCATTCGTACATAATATCAGTCGTAGATAACATTATCCGCAGATACCATCATCCGTTGATACGATCATTAATAGATAGCATAATCCGTATATACCATCATCCATGTATACCATCATTTGTAGATACCACCATTCGTAGTATCATCATCCGTATATCCTATCATCCGTTGATACCATCATCCGTAGATACTATCATCCGAAGATACCATCATCCTTAGATACCATCATCCGTATATACCATCATCCAGATATACTATGACCCGCAGATACCATGATCTTTATATAGTAAATGATCCGTAGATAACATCATCTGTAGATACCATCATCCGCAAGTACAATAACTTATAGATACACTCAACCGTAGAAACCATCATCCGGAAATACCATTACCCGTCGATACCATCATTCGTATATACCACCATCAGTCTATATCATCATCCGTAGATAAATAATTCGTATAAAAAACCATCAGTACAAACCAACATCCCTAGATACCATCATCCAAGGAAAGAATCAGCCGTAGATATTATAAGCCGTACACATTTTCCTCCGTAAATACCGGTACCATTATCCGAAAGAAACCATCTTCCAAGGACACCACCATCCGTAGCTACATGTACCTTCATCCATAGATATCATCATCTGGAGATATCTTGATCTGTATATAACATCATCCGCATTTACCATCATCCGTAGATACCACCATTTGTAGATATCAGCATCCGTACAAAAAAAAGATCCGTATTTGCCAATATCCGTAGAGACTATCATCCGTTGATAAAAATATCCGTTTATACCATTATACGTGTATAACATAATCGATACATACCATAATGCATAGAAAACAGCACCCGTAGATACAAGCAACCGACGATACTATGACCCGTAAATACCATCAACCATACATAAAATGTTCCGTAGATTAATTCATCTGTATGTACCATCATCCGTAGATACCATCATCCATAGATACCATCAGCCGTAAAACCCGTCAGCCGTACATAGGATCATCCGAAGATACCATAATCCGTAAGTAGCATCGACCATACATAGATACCATTATCCATAGATATAATCATTCAAAGATATCATCACCCGTAGATACCAGTATCCGTAGATATCATCATCGTCCGTAGATTCCATAATCCGTAGACACCATCATCCGTAGGTAGCATAAATCCGTAGGCAACATCTTCCGTTGAATACATAATCCGTAGATATCCCCATACGTAGATGCTATCATATGTATATACCGAATCCGCCGATACCATCATCCGTAGATACCATCATCCGTGGATACCATCATCCTTAGATACCATGATCTGTATATACAATCATCCACATATATCATCAACAGCAGATACCATCATCCGTTGATATCATCATCCAAAGATATCATCATCCATGAATATCATCTTCTGTATGCAACATCAACCGTAGATAACAAAATCTATAAATAACACCATCCGTAGATACCACTACAGTGTATTTGTATATACAAGAATCCACAATACCATCTTCCGTAAATACCATCATCCGTGGATACCATCATCCGTAGATACCAATATCCGTTGTTAATCCGTATAAACTATATTCCATAGATAAAATCATCCGCAGATTATTAATATTTAGGGCTATGATTTAGAATCATCTGATGCTACTGGTGTCACTAGCAGTTTATAGCCACATCTCCATCAAGAGTATGTATATGCTTCGTCCTAGCTGGACATTAGGCTCTTTTCACATTATAATATTTCCATGTTCATCGATTTTTCAGGAATGACACGTGCACACATCGGGATTATTTTAAAAGTGTGATGTCATGTACGTTTTTGCTTTTTTGCCTAAGCTTCAGAGCACCTGAAAAGCATCACGTATACTACCTTTATTATTTCCTATAAATCGCGCGGTAAAAAACAACATGCCAACGAAAAGTCTAACGAAATAATTTGATCCAAAAACGAATCTTTAAATCGCCTTCTGTAAACAATGCGAGGTTGTAAGAACTTTTAAAGTTATCGCAGGATCCAGAAAAGTGTGGCAGACTGACCGACCGACCGACCGACTGACTGACTGACAGAGCGCAAACCATAAGTCCCCTCGGGTTTCACCGGTTGGGGACAATAACAGCATGTATAGTGTATAACGTTTCAACAATAATTAACACAACATCTGGAAACATTCAACACGATGTGCCTTAATGGTAAACAACACTTTCCGCTCATAACTACAGTATTGTACAGTCTTGAACTCACTGCCCGTATAGAAGTCTATCTGTACTGTTGAACACGAATCGTTGCAATGTCATTACTGTGGCCTCCCGGTCGAGGCTGGTACCATGAATACGGTCCACACTTTTGACAGACGTGATAATTTCCGACCAATGATTATTATACTCATTTGCATGTGTGCTTCTGCCCAGTCAAAATCCTCAAAATATAAATTACGACAGTAACAACCAACAACGATTATTTGTGAATGATAAATAATGCCGGTCATTTTTTAATCGAAACGGTCATGTTCGAAACAAGCGAAACTCAGCATCTTTTTACGATATCCTTTATTTGCAATCCATTGCACGTGTTGTTTAGTGCTTTTTAAACTTTCCTCTTCTTTGCGCAAAACGTTTGATCATTTGCTATTTTTCTTGGTTCTTAATTATTAGTGAAATGGTATACGTTAATTACACTCATAATCAGCATATCGTCACAAACGTATCATTTACACAGAGAATTGACAAACCTGATTTATTAGAATGCCAACGATATCCTTAATTTGCAATCATTTGCAAGTGTTGTTTAGTGCATTTTTTTTAAACGTTCCTCTTCTTTGTGCGAAATATTTGCAATTTTTCTTGGTTCTTATTAGTAAAATATTACACGTTAATAACACTCTTATCATCACAAATATATCATTTATACAGAGAAGAGACACATCTTATTTATTAATATGCCAAACTGTGGTAGCCTCCTTTCAATTAAAAAAGTTTTTTTTAACTACACACTTGCACACTGACCTTTTTATTACCCACCCATCTGTAACTCAAACCAATTACAGTAAAATCACGTACCTCTTTAATAAATCATTTCATTCACTCCGTAGATCCACCATTTGAAGTAACCATTATCGGTACAAAACAGATATATATTTACCAACATCCGTAGATACTATCATCCGTTGAAAAAATTATCCGTTTACACAACCATACGTGTATAACATAATCGATACATACCATCATGCATACGTACCAAAAGCACCCGTAGATACAAGCATCCGACGATACTATGACCCGTAGATACCATGAACCATTCACAAAATGTTCCGTAGATAACATCATCTGTATGTACCATCATCCGTAGATACCATCATCCATACATACCATCGTTCTTATATACCACCATGAGTAGATACCATCATCCATAGATACCATCATCCGTAAATACCATCAGCCGTAAAACCGTCAGCCGCACATAGGATCATCCGGAGATATCATCATCTGTAGATAATATCATCCGTAAATACCATCATCCTTAGATACTATCATCCGTAGATACCATCATCCGTAGACACCATCATCCAGATATAGCATGACCCGTAGATACCATCATTCGTATCAAACATCATCCGTAGATATCATCATCCGTATATACCATCATCCAGATAACCCATGACCCGCGGATACAATGATCAATATATAAAATGATCCATAGATAAATATCATCTGTAGATACAATCATCCGCAAATATAATCATTCATAGATACATTCATTTGTAGATACCATCATCCGGAAATACCATTACCCGTCGATACCATAATTCGTATATACCACTATCAGTATATACCATCATCCGTAGATAAATAATTCGTATAAACCACTATCAGTACAAATCAACATCCATAGATACCATCATCCAAGAAAACCATCAGCCGTATATACCATAAGCCGAAGATAATATCATTCGTAAATACCATTATCCGTAGAAACCATCTTCCAATGATACCACCATCCGTAGATGCATGTACCATCATCCATAGATATCATCATCTGTAGGTATTTTTATCTGTATATAACATCATCCGTATTTACCATTCTCCGTAGATCCACCATTTGTTGATACCATTATCGGTAAAAAAAATATCCGTATTTATCAACATCCGTAGAAAAAATTATCCGTATATACCATCATACGTGTATAACATAATCGATACATACCATCATGCATTCATATCAAAAGCACGCGTAGATACAAGTATCCGACGATACTATAACCCGTAGATACCATGAACCATTCATAATATGTTCCGTCAATAACATCGTTTGTATGTACCATCATCCGTACATATCATCATCCATACATACCATAATTCGTTTATACCAAGATGAGTAGATACCATCATCCATAGATACCATCATCCGTACATACCATCAGCCGTACATGGGATCATCCGTAGATACCATCGTCCGTAGATAATATCATCCGTAGATACCATCATCCTTAGATACCATCATCCGTAGATACCATCATCCAGATATAGCATGACCCGTAGATACCACCATTCGTATCAAACATCATCCGTAGATGCCATCATCTAGATAAACCATGTCCCGCGGATATCATGAGCAATATAAAATGATCTGTAGATAACATCATCTGTAGATACAATCATCCGCAAATACAATCATTCATAGATACATTCATCCGTAGATACCATCATCCGGAAATACCATTACCCGTCGATACCATAATTCGTATATAACACTATCGGTGTATACTATCATCCGTAGATAAATAATTCATTTAAATCACCATCAGTACAAATTAATATCCCTAGATACCATCATCCAAGGAAACCATCAGCAGTAGATACCATCAGCCGAAGATACTATCCTCCGTATATACCATTTTCCGTAGAAACCATCTTCCAAGGATACCACCATCCGTAGATACATGTACCATCATTATCTGTAGATATTTTGATCTGTATATAACACCATCCGTATTTACCATCCTACGTAGATCCACCATTTGTAGATAACATTATCGGTACAAAAATGATCCGTATTTACCAACATTCGGAGATACCATCACCGTTGAAAAAAATCCGTATATACCATCATACGTGTATAACATAATCGATACATACCATCTTGCATACATACCAAAAGCACACGTTGATACAAGTATCCGACGATACTATGACCCGTAGATACCATGAAACTTTCATAAAATGTTTCGTAGATAACATCATCTTTATGTACCATCATCCGTAGATACCATCATCCATACATACCATCATTCGTTTATACCACCATGAGTAGATACCATCATCCATAGATACCTTCATCCGTAGATACCATCAGCCGTAAAAACCGTCAGCCGTACATAGGATCCGAATATACCATCATCCGTAGATAGCATCGACCATACATAGAAACCATTATCCATTGATTTAAGAGTGTATAAAAATTTTACATATGATCGCTCGTGAAATAACATCGATATATCATCATCCGGAGATATCATCCGTATATTCCATAATTCGTAGATACCATCATCCGTAGATAGCATAATCCGTAGGCAACATCTTACGTAGATAAAATAATCCGTAGATACCCCTATCCGTAGATACCATCATATGTATATACAAACTCCGCCGATACCATCATCCTTGGTTACCATCATCCTTAGATACCATTATCTGTATAAACAATAACCACAGATATTATAATCGGCAGATACCATCATCCGTTTATATCATCATCCAAAAATATCATCATCCATAAATATCATTATCCGAATTCAATATCATCCGAAGATATCAAAATCTTTAAATAACCCGATCCGTAGATGCAATCATTTGTATATACATGTACCTGATTCCATAGATACCAACATCCGTAGATACCATCATCCGTGTATACCATCATCCTTATATACCATGATATGTATAAACAATCATCCACATATATCATCATCGCCAGATACTATCATCCGTTGATATCATCATCAAAAGATATCATCATCCGTAAATATCATCATCCGTATGCAACATCATCCGTAGATAACAAAATCCATAAATAACCCCATCCGTAGATACCATTATTTGTACATACCAGAATCCACAGATACCATCTCCCGTAGATACCATCATCCGCGGATACCATCATTCGTAGATACCAATATCAGTATTTCATCCGTATATACTATAATCAATGGAAAAAATCATTCGCAGATAATTAATATTTCGGGCTATGATTGAGCATCCTCTGTAGGTACTTGTGTTGCGCTGATTTCACAAGCAGTTTAGATCCACATCTCCATCAAGAGTATGTATGCTTCGTCCTAGCTGGACATTAGGCTCTTTTTACATTATAATATTTCCATGTTCATCGATTTTTCAGGAATAACACGTGCACACATCGGGATTATTTTAAAAGTGTGATGTCATGTACGTTTTTGCTGTTTTGCCCAAGCTACAGAGCACCTGAAAAGCATTACGTATAATACCTTTATTATTTCCCATAAATCGCGCGTTAAAAAAAAACATTCCATCGAATCCAACGAAAAAATTTGATCGAAAAACGAATCTTTCAATCGCCTTCTGTAAACAATGCGAGGTTGTAATTATATTTTGGTCCTAATAGTACAATTTTGTATTGCCGTTTAAATTTGAAGAGCTATCCAGTCATTTGTTATCTAAAATAGTATGTGATATCAGGATTTATTAGTTCCGATGATGTTCATTTATTTTAGATATTGCTGGTTTGCATCTTAACACTGCCTATCAAAACACTGAAGAAATATTTTCGTGTTGTTTTCTATTCCATATTTTATTTGCTGTTGTTTTACTGCCTGTCCGGCAGGACAGAATAATATGTACATTCGTTTAACGAATGTATTATCAACCAAATTATTATTTTATATTTGATATCTCACTCTAACAAGCAGTATATTTCCAAATAGGAAAACAATTTCGTTTCACTAACATCGCCAAACAAATTAGGGTGGGTAGGTCAGCTAAACTTCCGAATCCCCAAGTAACATTTTCTACTATCATTAGAAGTTAATTTAGCAACTATGATTGAATGTAGCTTAACGTATTGCTAACTTTATTGTAAACTTAGTAAATATTATCAGGGCCCGTATTCACCAAACAATTCTTAGACTTAAGTCTAAGAATAAAGAAAATTCTTTAAATTAGAATTTTCAATAATTTCTTTAATTTTGAGTCAAACTCTGCAGTAAACATTTCTGTCTATATTATTCTTCATAAAGAACATATTGTTTATGACATAATTACCAGTAAAGGCCTGTATATATTCAAACACTGAACACATTTTTCTTGGTTCTAAGTCTATTCTTTATTCTTAAGTCTAAGAATCGGTTGGTAAATACGGGCCCTAATTTAGCACACTTTAGCTAAAGCATGAACATAATTACAATTATTTCACAAAAGATTTCAGTTTGAAATGGATAGATCTACCATGAAGATTTTTCCGTATATTGTAAACGTATCGATTTAAAAATATACAAACAATAGATAAGTTTTATTTAATAGAAATGTTTCAAAATAACGACCTATTAACAGATTTAATGAAATATATAATCATGTACTTACCACAAGTTTTCTTTAAAGCCCAAGTGTCCAACGCCACATTGTAACCAAGCAAATGAAATTACTCCCCCCAACAATGCAAATTTAAGAAATTAATATCAGAACAATGTTATGTCATTTTTTTCAAACATCGTATTATAGTTTCGTTAATCGATTAATTACCTGCTTCTTTTATAGCCATCCGACGTTATTTTCTTTATTAAACTCATGATTTCCGGTTATGTTAGCAGAGCCTGTGAATGTTACTAGTATCGCTAAGAATGGCGCTTTTGTTTATGACGTAACAGACGTAACCACGACGTCACGTCATTATGTTCGTCCTTCCGGTTATGATTTAACGCGCACGAATATTTTGCGTACTGTATTCTTAAGTCAGAGCAATTAACAAGCGTTACGATCATATAGTTTTATTTTAGGAAGAACATATTTAATAAACAAAGTGTCTACAGGTTATTCTAGTTTCGAAAATGATTTTTGGGCTAACGCATAAGTACTTTTCTTTTCAACGTTAATACTAATAGTATTCAAGTCTGTATTTGATGTGCCTCATGACAAAATAGTACTTGCTTTAAAAGCAGTTCAGTGTTCTATATACTTGTAACCAAGAAGGCATGAACTTATAAAACACACAATGACTCGATACTATATGAAGAGCTAACATACTAATACCATGCTGATCTATATGGAAAACAAGACTTTTGTCGAGCAATATGGTCCCCTGCCGTTGAAAGTTCACCATTTTGAACTATATTTCTAGTCTATTTGTTGCCATAGCAACCAGAATTCTTGACGGAGGAACAAAATGAAATGACGTGCATAATCTCCATATTGCCATCTATCCATTTTTCAAGTTTCATTAAAAAATATGAAGAACTTTTAAAGTGATCGCATGATCCACCATTTTCAGCAAGATTTATAGTCTATTTGTTGACATGGCAACCAGAATTCTTGACGTAGGAACATTATGAAATGACGTGCATAATCTCGATATTGCCATCTGTCCATGTTTGAAGTTTCATGAAAAATATTAATAACTTTTAAAATTATCGCAGGATCCAGAAAAGTGTGACCGACTGACTGACTGACACACAGAGAGCAAACCATAAAAATCTGGAAACATTCAATACGAATTGCCTAAATGGTAAACAACACTTTCCGCTCATATCTACAGTATTGTTAATTCTTTAATTAACTACCCGTGTACAAGACTATCTGTAATGGTGAACACTAATCGTTGTAAGATCTTTACTGTGGCCTCCTTGTCGATGCTGGTTCCATGAATACGGCCCACACTTTTCACAGACGTGATAATTTCCGACCAATGATTATTCTACTCATTTACATTTGTGCTTTTGCCCAATCCTCAAAATATATATTTAGACAGTAACAACCAACAACGATTATTTGTGAATGATAAATAATGCCGGTCTTTTTTTAATCGAAACTGTCATGTTCGGTACAAGCAAAACTCAGCATATTTTTACGATTTCCTTTATTTGCAATCGATTGCAAGTATTGTTTAGTGCTGTTTAACTTTCCTCTTCTTCGTGCAAAACGTTTGCTCAATTGCTAATTTTCCTGGTTCTTATTAGTAAAATGGTATACGTTAATTACACTCTTATCATCACAAATGTATCATTTATACAGAGAACCGACATATCTGATTTATTACAATGACAAACTGTTGAGTTCTCTGTTCAATAAAAAAAAGTTTTTTAACTACAAACTTGCACACTTAACTCTACATGCACCCACCCATTTTTAACTCTAATTAATCACAATAATATCCCACATTAAAACGCACTTAACATGCAAGACTATTGCCAAGCAATATAGGTCCCCTACCGGCTCCACCATTGTCAGAATTTTTTTTTTTATTTTAAAAATATTTGGTGCCATAACAACCAGAATTTTTTACGTAAGAACAAAATGAAATGACGTGCATAATTTCCATATTGACATCTATCCATCTTTCAAGTTTCATGAAAAAATATTACGAACTTTTAAAGTTATCGCAGTATCCAGAAAAGTGTGACCGACTGACTGACTGACTGACACACAGAGAGCAAACCATAAAAATCTGGAAACATTCAATACGAATTGCCTAAATGGTAAACAACACTTTCCGCTCATATCTACAGTATTGTTAATTCTTTAATTAACTACCCGTGTACAAGACTATCTGTAATGGTGAACACTAATCGTTGTAAGATCTTTACTGTGGCCTCCTTGTCGATGCTGGTTCCATGAATACGGCCCACACTTTTCACAGACGTGATAATTTTCGACCAATGATTATTCTACTCATTTACATGTGTGCTTTTGCCCAATCCTCAAAATATATATTTAGACAGTAACAACCAACAACGATTATTTGTGAATGATAAATAATGCCGGTCTTTTTTTAATCGAAACTGTCATGTTCGGTACAAGCAAAACTCAGCATATTTTTACGATTTCCTTTATTTGCAATCGATTATAACCCCTCAGTATTTAGTAATTTACTCAA
This sequence comes from Dreissena polymorpha, assembly GCF_020536995.1. Taxonomy (NCBI): domain Eukaryota; kingdom Metazoa; phylum Mollusca; class Bivalvia; order Myida; family Dreissenidae; genus Dreissena; species Dreissena polymorpha. The sequence goes on along the minus strand of NC_068358.1, from coordinate 23,494,778 downwards.
TGTCTTTGTGACTGTCAATTTTTATATCAATAAAATGGTCATGAATGTCTAAATGGAAAGTCATCAGTACCAGCAATAATAGCACACAGTACCTTAAGTACTTAAAAATAACAAAACAAAAACCTTCAAATACTAGTACACTGTAATACTTATAGAATTTGATTTACAAAACTATCTATTTCCCACAGCATTATCACATTTTGAGACATAAAACAATAAAAGCATGGAAGTATCAGAAACAAAAGCATCTCTCCATGAGTAACTTATTTGTGACTTAATCCAAACTAAACAAGAGGACCTGTAAGGCCCAAAGTCGCTCACCTGTAATGCAAAGGAACTGACCTGTTCTGTGCAGCTCAAGGTGTAATTAGAACAAATGTTCTCACAAACTTTCATGACTAGTGAACAACCTGGCAGCCACGTTTTTCAACAGACCAGAACCATTTTCATATACATCCTAGATATCATTTAAACAAATATTCCGACAAAGTTTCATGAAGATTCATGAAGCCATATAAAAAAAATGCCCCGCCCCCTGGTTGCCATGTTTTTCAAGCAACTGAAACCATTTTCAAACTAGTCCAAGATATCATTGGTACAAATCTTCTTACCAGGTTTCATGACGATCAGACAATAAATGTGACTTCTAGAGTGTTAACAAGGTTTTACTATAACCATATAAGGAAAAATGCCCTGCCCCTTGGCAGCCATGTTTTTCAACCAACCCTAACCATCTTCAAACTCATCCAAGATATCATTGGGGTAAATGTTCTGACCAAGTTTCATAAAGGTCGGACAATAAATGTGGCCTCTATAGTGTTAACAAGATTTTACTATAGGCATATAAAGCCATATAAGGAAAAATGCTCCGCCCTTTGGCAGCCATGTTTTTCAAGCAAACATTACCATTTTTGAACTCATCCAAGATATCATTTAGACCAATCTTCTGACCAAATTTCATGAAGATTGGACAATAAATGTGGCCTCTAGAGTGTTAACAAAGTTTTACAAAAGCCATATATAAAGCCATATAAGGAAAAATGCCCCGCCCCTTGGCAGCCATGTTTTTCAAGCAAATGTAACCATTTTGGAACTCATTCAAGATATCTTTCTGACCAATCTTCTGACCAAGTTTCATGAAGATTGGAAAATAAATATGACCTCTAGAGTGGTAACAAGGTTTTACTATAGCCATATAATGAAATATGCCCCGCCCCCTGGCAGCCATGTTTTTCAACCAACCCACATCATTTTTAAACCTGTCCAAGATATCATTGGGATTAATCTTCTGACCATGTTTCATGAAGATCGGACAATAAATGTGGCCTCTAGAGTGTTAACAAGATTTTAATATAGCCATATAAAGCATTATAAGGAAAAATGCCCCGCCCCTTGGCAGCCATGTTTTTCAAGCAAATGCAACCATTTTAAAACTCATCCAAGATATCATTGAGACCAATCTTTTGACCAAATTTCATGAAGATTGGACAATAAATGTGGCCTCTAGAGTGTTAACAAGGCAAATGTTGACGCCGCACAACGCACGACGGACAAAAGGCGATCACAAAAGCTCACAACGTTCTGCTCAGGTGAGCTAAAAATAGTACGTTGAAAAATCGAAAGAAACTTTGACTCCTTAAACATGCATTTTTTTTTAATAGCTTAAAAATTATTGCTATAGAATACTTATAAAAGGAAACACATGACAATACAATAATATTAACAAAACAATATAACAAATAAATAAATTCCATTCATAATTAAACACTTACACATTCACACACAAAATTCATACATGTAACAAAATTGTCTTAATGAAATATTAACTCAGGAATTCATTGCAGTTATAAGTTCTTTAGCCCTCTCAGTGTTCCATCCTGCTTGCAGCTCGGGAATGCTCTCAATGGCCTGCACGTATGTGTTCAGCATTTCGAGCCCAAAGGCACGGGCTGCACGCTCCGACTCCGTCACGTCCTTGGTAGTGGAGATGAACCAGTAGCACATCTCCCCACCGTACATGAGTGCCAATAGGTGGGTATCACTGTATATGCCTGTAAAACAGAATGTCATAATATGATTACTATAAATACAATCAAATTTGTTGAATTCACATCTTGTCCCCCCCCAACCCCCCCCCCCCCACACACACACACAAATCAATGATGTTTATTGACAGGGGCAGAACTAAAAGAAAAGGTTATTTAAAGGGTTGAGCATTGGGTTATTTTTTTAAGCATGGCAATTCTTCTTATTGATATCTACTCATCCATGAAGTTTAACATTTGAGATGAAGCCCAGAAAATTTACATGATAACACAAACAACATGGTGCATTTACTCTTATTTAAGAAGGTGTAAAGCTATGGTACATATGCATGGCACTTTTCCTAATTTATATCTATGTGCTTATGAAGTTTCATGTTGAAATCTTGTTTAAAATCTGAGATGTGGCCCAGAAAAATAACATTATACACAAAGAACATAGAGCAATTACTCTCATTTAAGAAAGTGTAGGGTTATGGTTCATGTGCAAGGCACTTCTCCTAATTTATATCTATGTTTCAATGAAGTTTCATGTTGAAATCCTATATACTGGTAGTTTCTGAGATATAGCTCTAAAGTTTGCGACAAACTGACAAATGGATGGACTGACACACCGAAGGACAACGCTAAAACTTTGTTCCTCAGCCTTCATCAGAGAATAAATATGGAAAAAAGAGACCACATGGGTAACAGGCTCAGTTTTGATACTTCCAGGTTTTTACTCAGTCATGGTGTGCCATGGCTCCATATTTGCACACCTTCAGCAGAATTTGCCTAAGGTGTGCCCATATAAGCTCATTGCACACCATAGCCATGTCATAATCAATTCATTAAATACTGTTCAAGCCCAAAAACTCTATAATTTAGCACAATTTATTTAAAGTCTTGTTTGTATATGTAATGTTTATTTGAAACATATAAACAAGAGCTGTCAGAAGACAGCGCGCTCAACTTTTCAAGTGCTTCACAGTATAACGTAAGCATGGGGAAATTGTTCATATTCAATAAGGTCAAGGTAATATAGTCATATTCTAACTGGAAGAGGACCATAATTGAAACATATTGATCACTTATGTTTTAAAGAAGTGTTACGTTATAGACGATTCTGAGTTCAGGTATATTTTTCACAATATATTGAACATTTGTAAAGACATACAAGAAACTAATAAGATTATATTTCAAGTTTGATAGCAATCACTTGGATGGGATTGTTGGACGGTCTTTCAAGAATAAAATAATTAAAAAAATATTTGTTTCAAAAAACAAAAATTGGGGGTGGAGGGGTTAAGAGAGGGAATAATGTGGGGAATGATTATTTTCAAAAATAAGGAAAACAAAAGCTGTTTGTAAAACATGCATGCCCCCCATATGGGCTGTCAATTGTAGTGGCAGCCATTGTTAGAATACGTTTTTTGGCACTGTGACCTTGACCTTTGACCTAGTGACCTGAAAATCAATAAAGGTCATCTGCGAGTAATGATCAATGTACCTATGAAGTTTGATGATCCTAGACGTAAGCTTTCTTGAGTTATCATCCAGAAACCATTTTACTGTGTCAAGTCACCGTGACCTTGACCTTTGACCTGAAAGTCAATAGGGGTCATCTGCGAGTCATGATCAATGTACCTATGAAGTTTCATGATCCTAGGCGTAAGCGTTCTTGAGTTATCATCCGGAAACCATTTTTCTAAGTTGAGTCACCGTGACCTTGACCTTTGACCTAGTGACCTGAAAATCAATAGGGGTCATCTGCGAGTCATGATCAATGTACCTATGAAGTTTCATGATCCTAGGCATAAGCATTTTTGAGTTATCATCCAGAAACCATTTTACTATTTTGGGTCACCGTGACCTTGACCTTTGACCTAGTGACCTGAAAATCAATAGGGGTCATATGCGAGTCATGATCAATGTACCTATGAAGTTTCATGATCCTAGGCATAAGTGTTCTTGAGTTATCATCCGGAAACCATTTTACTATTTCGGGTCACCGTGACCTTTGACCTAGTGACCTGAAAATCAATAGGGGTCATCTGTGAGTCATGATCAATGTACCTATGAAGTTTCATGATCCTGGGCATAAGCGTTCTTGAGTTATCATCCAGAAACCTTTTTACCATTTCGGGTCACAGTGACCTTTGACCTAGTGACCTCAAAATCAATAGGGGTCATCTGCGAGTCATGATCAATGTACCTATGAAGTTTCATGATCCTAAGCCTAAGCGCTCTTGAGTTATCATCCGGAAACCATCTGATGGATGGACATACAGACGGACGGACAAAAAATATTTATTTTTTTTTCCGGGGGAGGGGGTGGATTCTGGGGTGGGGAGTGGGGGATGGTTTGGGTGGAGTCCATTGTGGTTTGTCAGGTAAGTGTTGTTTTGTCAAAGTGTGAATCAAATCTTATAATCAAGTATCGTAATGAAAAGAAAAGAAAATTTTACAAACATTTTTTCTTATACAGAAGTTTTGGCAATTCAAGCAAAATTTATTAATTTGACCTTGAGATTCAGTGTCATCCAAAGGTCAAGGTCAAATTCAACAAGCCAGGTACAGTACCCTCATAATAGTTAGAAAGTATTTGAAGCTTGAAAGCAATAGCCTTGATACTTTAGAAGTTAAGTGCATCTTAACACACAATGTGACAAAATATTCAAAGTTACTAAGTCAAAAAAGGGCCATAATTCTGTCAAAATTCCAACCAGAGTTATGCAAATTGTCCTGTACAGTCCTCTTATGCTAGTTTGCGTGTGTTCCAAGTCTGAAAGCAATAGCTATGATATTTTGGGAGTAAAATGGACCAAAACACAAAACTTAACACATTTTTCAATTTTCTAAGTATAACAGGGGCCATAATTCTGTCGAAATGCCAGTCAGAGTTACATAACTTTGCCTCCACAGTCCCCTTATGATAGTTAGTAAGTGTTGCAAGTATGAAAGCAATATCTTTGATCATTTAGGAATAAAGTTGACCTTAATACAAAATTTCACCAAATTTTCAATTTTCTAGGTATAAAATGGAACATAATTCGGTCAAAATGCCAGCCAGAGTTATCTAATTTTGCCTTCCCAGTCCCCTCATGATATTAAGTAAGTGAAGCAAGTTTGAATGCAATAGCTTTGATACTTTATGAAAAAAGAGGACCTTATTCCAAGTTTTAGTTAATATATCTTTGATAGTGTTAAAGTTTTAGAAATTTCACGACATATTCTAAGTTAAAAAGGGGCATTACTTAAAAAATATTGTTGACAGAGTTATCCAGCTACACCTAAACAAGTGTCTTGTCCCCATAAAAATTAAACCCAAAATTCTAAGTTAAAAAGGGGCATAACTCTAAAAATAAGCTGACAGAGTTATGCACCTTGACCTACACAATTGTCTTGTTGCCATAAAGAAGTATTCCAAGTTTGAGTTGATTATCTTTGATAGTGTTAAAGTTTTTTGACTCTCTAAATAACTTTAACCAACACCGACGCCAGGGCAAGTAGTATAGCTCTCCTTTTTCTTCGAAAAGTCGAGCTAAAAATGGCGTGGCCTTAAGATAGTAAATACAGAAAATTACTGGTAACCAATTTTCAACTTATTGTGTTTAATAAAAAATACCAATATTCATATTGTGCATTATTAAGTGAACTTGCGAAAGCAAAAGTTATTTCCTTTGACCAAATACCTGTATTATTTGCAATAGCAACCACTATCTGAAGTGTCAGCATTTTATAAAAAACTTTTACAATCAATTAAAAGCACTGAGATGCACATAATACGAATGGATTTGTATAGAAATTAGCATATATATATATGTATATAACAGAGGAATAATGATCAACAACAAAATACGTTTTCAAAGTTTAACTCATGAATTTACTTTAATGAATACAAGTGAGCAATCTAAACCAATGTCAGCTACATTCACACACAATTTCTGATCAAATCCTCCATCTTAATAATAGTTATGGAGTGGAAACAGTTTTTCTAAATTAAGTAAAATTGACCTTAATCCGACTGACCTAAAATGGAATTCCAATCAAGACCTGCATGAAGACAACTAACACAAATTTCAAAACAAGAGCACCGCATAACGGGTGCCAACGCTCGGCTGCGAAAGTTTGTCAGAATTATTTTTTTTTTCTTAGAGGTCACGGCGACCTTGACCTTTGACCTAGTGACCCTAAATTGGGTGTGGCGTGTAGAACTCATCAAGGTGCATCTACTTATGAAGTTTAAAGTTGTAGGTGGAAGATTTTTGATTTTAGAGCCAATTATAAGGTTTTAGCACGACGCCTACAGCGGACGGCTGACCGCGGACAATGAGCTGGCTATGACAATACCTCGGGTTTTTCCAAAAACAGCCAAGCTAAAAATGGGTGTGGCGTGTACAAATGAGGAAGGTGAATGTACATATGAAGTTTAAAAGTTGTAGGTGGAAGCACTTTTATTATAGAGGCTATGTTTAAGTTTTATATTAGAGGTCACAGCCACTGTTACCTTTGACCTAATGACCCAAAAATGGGTGTGGCGTGTAGAACTCATCAAGGTGCATGTACATATGAAGTTTCAAAGTTGTAGGTGGAAGCACTTTGATTTTAGAGCGAATGTAAAGGTTTATGTTAAAGTTTTAAATTAGAGGTCACAGTGACCTTGACCTTTGACCTAGTGACCCAAAAATGGTTGTGGCATGTAGAACTCATCAAGGTGAATCTACATATGAAGTTTCAAAGTTGTAGGTGGAAGCACTTTGATTTTAGAGCCTATGTTAAAGCCTTATATAAGAGGTCACAGTGACCTTGACCTTTGACCTAGTGACCCAAAATAGGGTGTGGCGTGTAGAAATCATCAAGGTGCATCTACTTATGAAGTTTCAAAGTTCATGCTTGAAGAATGACCTTGATTTTCACCTTTCACCACTCAAAATGTTCAGCTCCAGGAGATACACATGCATGCCAAATATCAAGTTGTTATCTTCAATATTTAAAAAGTTATGACCAATGTAAAAGTTTTCGGACGGACGGAATATTTGGCATTTGACCTTGAAGGATGACCTTCACCTTCACCTTTCACCACTCAAAATGTTCAGCTCCAGGAGATACACATGCATACCAAATATCAAGTTGCTATCTTCAATAGTGAAAAAGTTATGGCCAATGTTAAAGTTTTCGGGCGGACAGGTGGAATATTTGACATTTGACCTTGAAGGATGAACTTGACCTTCACCTTTCACCACTCAAAATGTTCAGCTCCAGGAGATACACATGCATGCCAAATATCAAGTTGCTTTCTTCAATACTGAAAAAGTTATGGCCAATGTTAAAGTTTTCGGGCGGACGGAGACGCCATATATTAGACATTTGACCTTGAAGGATGACCTTGACCTTCAATATTTAAAAAGTTATGGCCAAAGTTAAAGGTTTCGGACGGACGGAATATTTGACATTTGACCTTGAAGAATGACCTTGATTTTCAACTTTCACCACTCAAAATGTGCAGCTCCATGAGATGCACATGCATGCCAAATATCAAGTTGCTATGTTAAATATTGAAAGAGTTATGACCATTAAAGTTTTCGGACGGACGGACGGACAGACTGACTGACATACTCACGGACAGTTCAACTGCTATATGCCACCCTACCGGGGGCATAAAAATGTCACATTAATCATGGGCATACCTCGTTTGAGAAGCTCGAGAGTTTCATTGTCATTGGGTACGTGGGTTGTGTCAAACACAGTGTCTCGTATCTTGAACAACATCTGGAGGTAATGAACCCCCATCTGCAGGTTCTGAAAACAACATAACAATGTGTCCTTGGTGCAAGTGTCACCCATATGATATAGCCTCATATTGGTGATAATCATTTTTCTTTTTTTGAATTTTGGTATGATTTTACTTTCTAGAACAATTCAAGTTGTTCATTACAACAACCATATCAGACTTAACAGAACTTTTCATTGAAAATAGGAACAGCACTTACATGCACATGTACTTATTATAGAGTGGTCATTTATAGAAGGATGGTATGAAAATGGTAACATAAACATCTTATTAAAATGCAAACTATGTTTTTAATGTCAAATCTAACAAGCAATTGTATCAAAACTTTGTTTAATTGTCATGGCTCAATGTAAATAATGAATTTGATGGGAAACTAACACTTGAAGTTGAAACTTTTTACACTAAAGGAAGTCATAATGTTACAGTCTTTACACTATTCCGCATGTGATGAAACACAGGTCATAAATAGCACTTCTGTAAATTTTACACATGTTTCATGGAATCACTTTATATTGTCGAGTTCATACTTTTTACCTTTTGCAATGTTACTATTGCACCCATTTATTACCATGCTATACATTTGTTGAAATCTAACGCATGCACATTTATGACAACACATCTTATCACAATCCCAAATATGAAAAATTATCAAGGCAAATCAAATTTTATTCACAGTATACACAATATGGAACACATTGCTTACCTGTCTGAGTTCGACCACCTGCCTGTCCCTTCTTTCCTTTTCACCATGGATGGTGGCACAGTAACCATAGAGTAGTGCCCCTCGCCGCCACAGCAGGCACTCAGCTAACTCATTTCCCAGCAACTCCTCTGGCTTGCTGTTGGGCGACACCACTAGGCACATCTCACTCACTTTATCCAGATAGGCTACAATAAATTGACAAAACTTGTTGGTCAACAAATAAAATGTCTAAATACAATTGTTTGATAGAAAGGCTGGGTTAAATCAAACACTAAAACATCACAAATTAAAACTTAAAGGACATGTATACTGTACAGATAAGTTAAGTGGTGCTTTTTATACTACTTATAAACAATTTCTGGTTAAGTAAAAGAACAGATACTAAAAAAAGTTAGTTTAGACCTACATTAATTTCTTATAAGCTTGTTGCTTCATATACCAAAGGCAGATTCAACCACTCTTATAGGAGATCTTGCTTTCAGAGGACAGATTAAATCTGGGACCTTTCAATCGGTATGCAGACACAATATCCTCTATGACATTCTGAAGGGATTATTTCATCCATACGCTCCTCGACACATTGAAAAAGAAATTCACATGACTATATAAATCTACAACTTACAGAAGATTTTAGCAATTCTTTCCTTTGCATTTTTTTCAGGAAAATCCGCATCACTGAGTACATTTTCATCATGGTATGTAAAATCTAGGATGGCCTAAAAAAACAAACAGCAACAGTGCAGCAATCGTATGTTAAATTACATAAATTACGTCAATATATGTGCCAGGACCAGCACATTCCAGATAAATACTATTCAGATTAACTAGCAGTTTTTATGATTAATTTGATCAATGAAAGACAACTCTGGTAAATAAGTGTTGCCTTTTTTTTTGGAGATTTGTCTTGCTTCACCAAGCACACTTCTAATGAGCATTTTCTTCAGTAATTTTTTATAGTCTACCAACGACACATCTAATCCAATGATTAATGCATTTTGTGATCCAAATAGGAGAAAACAGTTTGATCAGTATTCATCAATATTTTGTTATGCTGAGAAGAATGGAAACCAGGGTATACTCAAAATAGGTCAAGAATCCTCTGATGCTTAACACGCACAACTGAACTAAATGTGTCTTTTGATCGTATAAGAATGAGACAAACACACTTTGTTCCTGTGCTAGTTTCAACTTTAAGTGTTAATTACAACAAACAATAACTAGAAATGGCGCAGCAGAGGCCAACGCGTATCCCCACAGCGCATGTTTGACCCAGGGGCGTCCCAGGGTTGATGATGGGGCCATAGTTGAGATTGACCTTATTGCCATAAGAGATGTTCAGTATCAATTTGAAGTAAATCGGTGTAGAAATGAAGAAGTAAATGTAAAATAACCTAAAAAATAAGTGAAAATCTCTGACCCATTCACACCCCAACCCCTATAACTTTTGACCCAAACATTTAACAGTGCACTGTCACACATATGCTCATAGCTACCATGTGTTTAAGTTTCAAGGTTCTAGTCCTAATAGTGTAGGAGGAGACAGTGGCCAGGACGGACAGACAGACGGTGGAGATAACCACATAATAGAATTCAAAATCTAAACGCGGACCCTAAGTTCAAGGTCAAGGTCACAGGAGTCAAAATTTTTATGCGCATGGAAAGGTCTTGTCCAGATATACATGTGTACCAAATATGAAAGCAATATCTGAAGGGAAGCAGACGTTATGAGCTTTTTTTTAATCGTGGTCAAAGATTTCGAAACCTGAACGCGGACCCCAAGTTTAAAAATTTCATGCGCATGGAAAGGTTTTGTCCAGATACACATGCGTACCAAGTATGAAAGTAATATCTGAAGGGACACAGGAGGTATGAGACTTTTTCAAATCGCGGTTGCAGATTTCGAAACCTGAATGCTGACCTCAAGTTCAAGGTCAAGATCACAGGGGTAAAAAATTGTATGCGCATGGAAAGGTGTTGTCCAGATACACATGCATACCAAATATGAAAGCAATATCTGAAGGGACACAGTAGGTATGAGCCTTTTTCATATCACGGTCGCAGATTTCGAAACCTGAAGGCTGACCTCAAGTTCAAGGTCAAAGTCACAGGGGTCAAAATTTTTATGCACATGGAAAGTGTTGTCCAAATACACATGCATACCAAATATGAAAGCAGTATCTGAAGGGACACAGTAGTAATGAGCCTTTTTCAAATTGTGGTCGCAGATTTCAAAACCTGAACGCTGACCTCAAGTTCAAGGTCAAGGTGACAGGGGTAAAAAATTGTATGCGCATGGAAAGGTGTTGTCTAGATACGCATGCATACCAAATATGAAAGCAATATCTGAAGGGACACAGTAGTTTTTAGCCTTTTTCGAATCGCTGTCGCAGGAAAATCTCTGACCCAGCCCCATCCCAACCCCAATAACTTTTGACCCAGGGGTCAGATCAAAATTCCAAATAGTGCACCATCGCACATATGCTCATAGCTACCATGTGTGTAAGTTTTAAGTTTCTAGTGCTTACAGTATAGGAGGAGATAGTGGCCAGGACAAACGGACGGACGGCGGAGATAACCACATATAAATCCCCACTTTTTCTCTGAAAAGCGTGGGGATAATAACGACATTAAAGCCAAGTGACATTCCACATAAAGGTTCGAAAGCATCATAATAAAACCTTTTCCTTACATAATTTTAACTGATGCCACCTACTTCTGCATATTGCTGTATGTAATAGCTGACTTGTCCACCAGATATGGTGGTTGGGAAATTGCTTGTCACACCCTGACATTTCATCATGCATTTCTGTAAAAAGCTATCATCTACATCCAGACCTGAAACAAAAACCATATAATTTCTTATTTGGAATATATATAAAAAACTATTGGGAAAATATATGGGATATCCCTAATGGAATATGGTCCAAAGATAAGGAATGGTTACTAATGTACTGCGTCACATTGATTCTTGAAAATAAGACTTAATACATCATGAAGGATTGTCAAAAGAAATATATGAGCTTGGCTCTGTGAAAATGGGGTTGAATGCATGTTTGTAAAGTGTTGTCCCGGATAAGCCTGTGCAGTTTGCACAGGCTTACCAGTGACTACAATTTCCCACTAAACTGGATTTTGAAAAGAAAACTTTCTTTAAACGAAAAATATCATATAAGCATTAAGCCCCCTTTTCACAAAGCAAGGCCAATGTTATGTATTATCGATTTGTCAACTTATGGAAGAAAAATTATAACAGGATTATGAGGATATAATAAAAATATCAAATTAATATTGGGTACCACAATCTAAAACTTTTAGAGCATGAATTGTTATGATATTCTGGTGCTATATCGAAGTTATCCTCTAATGCTCTAAATGTGGTTGTGTACATAACAAAAGCTATTGTATTATAGGTACTGATCAATACATTCAATCCTTCGAGTATCTGTTTCTACAATCAGCGGTACATACATGCTATGTGTTTATCAGTTATCTTTAACCCAATCTATCATTTTTCTATGTTCTTACACATGAAGTAAAATATTATGATTCATTGTTAAAGAGAATTCAACTTGAAGAGAAGTAACTTTTTAACCTTTCGGTGACTTCATAGCATCATGACATCTGTGCTGAAGGTCTTTAAACTCGGATAAAATAAACGACTTCAGACTGTCTGCAGCCATTCCGAAAGAAAACAATGTGGGGAATAAAATTAGAACTGATCCAAATGTTGTTATGATAGGTGTCCCTAAATTCAACATGGCTGCGCCCATAGAAGTAAATGTGTTTTGTTTTTATATCAAACTTATCACGATTGTACTGTTTATTTTGATAGTTAAATAAACGTATTTCGATTTATGCACACCTATTCTGTAAGCTTACTTAATTCGAGTCTCTCGGTTTGAAATCATGGACATTATGAGCTAGAATACGTGAATGTCATTAAATTTCGCGACAATTAAGACTATCGTCAATCCCTCATAAACGTCTAACAGTTTTTGCAATATATTTGAACATTTTTTCGTTGGAAAAACAGTGCTTATTTACCAGTTTCCTTTTTGTTTAATGTGCATCAATAAACTTCATCATTGTCAGGGCAGGCACGACGTTGGATTAATGCACAGGTACTTGAAAAAAAAATGTTGGTCCTTAAATATATAAAAAAGAGTAAAGGTATCCAACGATGATTTCACAGGTGTATTGAATAACATAATGCAACAGCATGAAAGATCAAACAATGCACACATATATCGTGGTTGCCAGTAGGAAGCGTCCATCTATGATAAAACACCTTTTATTTGATGAAAATCCACCAAGTATGTCCAAAACAGCTTAAAGTTTCACAAATATGACCCCAAAATCAAAGTGTGTAATTCCGGACGTCCAGCTGTCAGTAATGAATGAAGGCGATTTTCGGTCGATTTTTCACAATAAATTAAGATCTTTCTTATAAAGTCCACGTATGTTTTTCATTCACTAAGTTTGCCTTCAAATTACGTCGTTCTTTAGTCCCAGTTGAACGGTAAAAGTCGGAAATTCAGAAGAAAGAACACATTTAGCATACTTTCACTTTCACGACCATCATTTTGAGGCAGAAATCTGTGTTACGGAAAAAAGACGTTTCCATTGGTTGAAAATAAAATTGGTAAACTTGTTCTATAATTTACGACTCATTCAACCAATCGACAACAAGATAAAATTTAGCGCGTTTCAACAATAACATGTATACTGTTTGAACTTGTATGAACTTGTAATATATAATCATTGGTGTATTTTCTACTTTTTCTATGTATATTTGTTCTGCCGTTACTAATGAACGATGTATTTCGAAGGGAAATTAAGTAAATGAAAAAAGTATGTGGAGTTTATAGCAAAGTTCTTGTTTTGGACATACTTGGTGGATTTTCATCAAATAAAAGGTGTTTTATCATAGATGGACGCTTCCTGCTGGCAACCACAACGACATATGTGTGCATTTTTTTATCTTTCATGCTGTTGCATTGTGTTATTCAATACACCTGTGAAATCATCGTTGGATACCTTTACTCTTATTATATATATAAGGACCAACAATTTTTTTTCAAGTACCTATGGATTAAATAAATGCTAAGTGTTTCAACTCTTCTCTAATGACTGGGAAGATCTCAGTCATCTCACTAAACATCAAATAGTTTAATGACCTTATCAAATAGATGAATGATCTTAAAGATATGAAGTTTGGCTTTGATGAGTTTCTACAGAAGAAATGCCCTTTGTCTGTTTTTCCACTATAATATATATATATATTTTCGAAATTGTAAATTTTCAACTCCTCTGACTTCTTGTCATTCTTTGCACTGTCATAGCTGAATGTGAGTATCATTGTTTTCTAAATAAAATTGATTGCATCCAGTTTAAGCCCTTTATTTGTTTGTCCGTCGTAGAAAAATGGAGTGGAATTGCTTTGTGGGGGGCATCCGTGTCTGTTACACATTTCTAGTTTTGTTATATTGTGATTCCCTTTGATTGTGTTTTAAGTCTTGACATACCTGAGTTATGGACAGAACGTGTCATTCTAATCTTTAATAATATGCATTATGGATATGCATGGAAAAATGATTTGTCTAAAGTTGATATTTATTGAGTCTTATTTTACTGACCAATGAACAAACTGTATTCAAGTGTCACAAATTGAACACATTGCACAAAATAATTTGAACAATACATTTGTTAAATAATAAGGATAAGATGCTAGATAAACATGTAAGGTTAATGATGCTTTCTTTGTCTGCTAATTGGAAATTCAACTTTATGTTGAAGAATTGATAGATAAATAATCTATGATGGTTAAATATGAATGTGCAACTTCTAAAACTGCCGACATGAATTCATATTGGAAAGGACCTGGTGCAAAATAGTACAAGATTCAATTTAAGGTTGTTATATTTTTTTAATTAGAAATTTGTCGGTTCAAATATCTTGACCAATATAATAAATGAATTTGTAATTGTAACTGGAACGCAATAAAATTTACCTACCTGGGGTTATTAACCTTTCTGTATTAATGTTCAAGGAACATTGTATGAGAACTTATCAATGCTTTTAATGTAAACTTTCACAGAAATACATTTTACTCTCACTGTATTAAAATTAAAACATTTAAAAGTCATTAGGCAAAGCTTTGTCTAATTCAATTCTACATGAAAAAAAACCTAACAGTTACAGCACTTTGATAAGACTATGATTATTTGCTGCAAAATTTTATATAGCAATAGTAGTTGTTGTTCTGTTCAGGTTTAAATTTATTTTAAGACTGGAAAGTTTGCTGCCAAATGGTGTTCTAACTACATGTAAATGTGATGTATATGAAACAAGAACGTAAATTGGTTCTTCAACAGTTAATGGCAAATACACATTTTTATGCCCCCGAAGGAGGGCATATAGTGATGGGACTGTCCGTCTTTCCGTCACACTTTGCGTTTAGGTTTCGAAAAATGCTCAAAACTTCTATGTCCTTTGAGATGTAACCTTCATATTTGGTATGCATGTGTATATGGACAAGGCCTTTCCATACGCACACAAATTTTGACCCCTGTGACCTTGACGTTGAACTTAGGGTCCCCGTTTAGGTTTCGAAATCTGTGTTTAGGTTTCGAAAAATGCTCATAACTTCTATGTCCCTTGAGATATAACCTTCATATTTGGTATGCATGTGTATATGGATAAGGCCTTTCCATACCCACAAAAATTTTGACCCCTGTGACCTTGACGTTGAACTTAGGGTCCGCGTTTAGGTTTCGAAATCTGCGTTTAGGTTTCGAAAAATGCTCATAACTTCTATGTCCCTTGAGATATAACCTTAATATTTGGTATGCATGTGTATATGGACAAGGCCTTTCCATAGGCACACAAATTTTGACCCCTATGACCTTGAACTAAGGGTCGGCGTTTAGGTTTCAAAATGTGCGTTTAGGTTTCGAAAAATGCTCATAACTTCTATGTCCCTTGAGATATAACCTTCATATTTGATATGCATGTGTATACATGTATGTACAAGACTTTTCCACACGCAAATTTTTTTTGACCCCTGTGACCTTAACGTTGAACTTAGGGTCCGCGTTTAGGTTTTCGAAATCTGTGTTTAGGTTTCGAAAAATGCTCATAACTTCTATGTCCCTTGAGATATAACCTTCATATTTGGCATGCATGTGTATATGGACAAGGCCTTTCCATACGCACAAACATACAAACATGTTGACCCCTGTGACCTTGACCTTGAACTTAGGGTCCGCGTTTAGGTTTCGAAATCTGCGTTTAGGTTTCGAAAAATGCTCATAACTTCCATGAAAGCATTTATAGGGGGCATATGTCATCCTATGGTGACAGCTCTTGTTTATCTGTGCTGTGTGTTTTATACATTGTTCGGCAGGTTATGCAATTAAACAATTAATATTTCTAATATAAAATAGTGCTAAATTATCTCCCAGAATAAACAAGTTATGCTTCTTCTTGAATAGGTTCTTATAACTAGTGATGTATCTGGCCAGTTATGGAACAGCTGTATATGGGACTTGAACTCAGGGGCAAGTCTCTCGTGCTACAAGGGGGACGCAACAAATCATCGAAGCCTCTGCATTCTCGGGGGCCAGTACTTACTGGGAGCATCATGCACTAAGCCTCTGATCAATGTGTGGGCACTGCAGAGACGGGTGAGTTTCTTTAAAGTGTTAAAATGTAATTGATTAAAGTTTCGTTAAGTAGACTTTTTGGCCTAAATAAGACATGTCAAGTGAACAAACCTGTTACAATGGACCCATGGACCCATTCCCAAATGCATCAGATCAGACCCTGTTCAAGTAAAAACATATAAGAACAATTAAAAAAACTGATAAAAATTTGCTTGATTTTTCGGTATTTCTCACAATACAGTTTGTATCCTTCTACATGTATTTGCATAATATCTTTCATTTTAAATTTATCAAATAGTCGTTAGTACGTAATGTGTCTGCGTTGCTTGTAACTGCAGATTTTTTTCCCCCAAATATGTGATAAAAGCTATTGATTGTAAGCATAATTATGCCCCCCTTCGTAGAAGAGTGGGTATATTGCTTTGCTCATGTCTGTCGGTCCGTCCAACAGGTGGTTGTCAGACGATAACTCAAGAACGCTTGGGCCTAGGATCATAAAACTTCATAGGTACATTGATCATGACTCGCAGATGATCCCTATTGATTTTGAGGTCACTAGGTCAAAGGTCAAGGTCACGGTGACCAGAAATAGTAAAATGGTTTTTGAATGATAACTCAAGAACGCATACGCCTAGGATCATGAAACTTCATGTGTAAATTGATCATGACTTGCAGATGACCCCTATTGATTTTGAGGTCACTAGGTCAAAGGTCAAGGTCACGGTGACCCGAAATAGTAAAATGGTTTCCGGATGATAACTCAAGAACGCATACGCCTGGGATCATGAAACTTCATGGGTAGATTGATCATGACTCGCAGATGACCCCTATTGATTTTAAGGTCAAAGGTCAAGGTCACGGTGACCCGAAATAGTAAAATCGTTTTCGGATGATAACTCAAGAACGCATTCGCCTAGGATCATGAAACTCCATAGGTAGATTGATCATGACTTGCAGATGACCCCTATAGATTTTGAGGCCACAAGGTCAAAGGTCAAGGTCACGGTGACCCGAAATAGGAAAATGATTTTCGGATGATAACTCAAGAACGCTTTTGCCTAGGATCATGACACTTCATAAGTACATTGATCGTGACTCGCAGATGACCCCTATTGATTTTCAGGTCACTAGGTCAAAGGTCAAGGTCACAGTGACAAAAATCGTATTCACACAATGGCTGCCACTACAACCGACAGCCCATATGGGGGGCATGCATGTTTTACAAACAGCCCTTGTTTTAATTTTTACTTAGTCACTCATGATTATCCTGTTTCGTACATTGTTTAGGAACAGCACCAATTGAAGATGATATGTGCGGGAAAAGTCAACAGCCTCACAGTGACCCATGATGGAACATACTGTGTTGCTGCGGTTGCTGAAAATATACATATCTGGCAGGTGAGTTTTAGCTCTTTCAGTGCTGGAGCTGAATTTTGAAGGCCTTTGCAAACAGTTTGGATCTAGATGAGACGCCACAGAATGTGGCGTCTCATCAGGATCTAAACTGTTTGCTATTCTGATAGTGTTGTTTTAAAAAATCGAAGAAAATGCTAATTTAAGAAATTCAGCAGACGACATTTTAGCAGAGGACAAATTTCCCAGCATGCAAAGGGTTAAGAGAAGTGAGTTCAAAAGTAAAACCAAGGCTTAATAGTAAAGTTAATAGGAGAGAACCTCCGATATTGATGGACAGTATTGACTTTAAATGCTTTCGGAAAAAGTAGGACATTTGCCTAGCTCATATTAACTTCATGCTTACTACCATTTAATAGAAGCCAAACTTGGTTACTTCAACGTATCATTCAGATACAGATTCAGATGTTTAAGTTGATGACTAATAGGAAATGACAGTTCCAATAAGCCAGTTCCACAAAATCATTGTTTGTACATTTATTTCATTAAAGAAATAATTTTCTCTTAATACATCATCTGCTTTTTAGTAAAATTATCATTATTCCTTTTGGGCATTGATTTGATAGGAACAGACAGCATGGTAACATGTCATCAGCCCCCACCTAATGAATAAACTGGCAGCTGGTTGAATCATTGAATGACTGCAAAATATTGAAACCAGCAGATTTGTTTTGTTCAACAGACCATTGTTAAAATGCTCTTGATGCTTGAAACTGATTTTTTTTCTAATCCATCATGTTTACTGATTATTTTGTTGTTTATATTAAGGTGTGCACAGGGAACTTGCTGGTGGTGTTAACACGGCACTACCAGGCAGTGAATGTGATCAGATTTACAGACAATGGCAGCCATTTTGTATCTGGAGGGGAGGATAACCTTGTCATGGTCTGGCCTCTGGCTAGGTGAGTTACATCCCTTGGACGAGAGTGAAAGTAGTTATCAAATTGAAACGTGTACATGGTTTAGGGGCTATTCTAGGAAAAAGATGGGTAGACATGGCATGGGAGGACAACTCCAGAGAAGGAATACCAACACAATTTTTTTTCAACACCAGAATAATGGCAAGAACTGAATTCAGTCTTATCATCTCTTTTGCCCTACACAACCGAGTTGCATGATTGGAATTCCCTTCCATTTTGAATAGACAAAATCTGTGTAATGCAATAGAAATTAAGACTTTGGTGTTACAGATGAGTGTTTGATAAAACGTAAAAAAGGGCTTTTTCACAGATTTTGGCATGTATTGAAGTTTGTCATTAAATGCTTTATATTGATAAATGTAAAATATTGGATCTAAAAAGGTCAAGTAAAATAGCAAGAATGAAATTAAAGAAAAAAAAAGTAACCCTCAACTGAGCTTGAACCACTGACCCTTGGAGTAACAGTCTATCGCTTAGACCACTCGACCATATAATTATCGATGTATTTTATACTTTATATTAGCAATCCTCGTAGTATCCCAAAATATGTAACCACAACAACAGAGGTCTCTGAATTATTAAATCGTTTCGCATTGCAAGGCTTTATAATTTTCAGGTTTCTTAATCGTCAAAAGATGCATGTAATGGATGTTTTAGAGAAATGTTAATGTTCAGTATTACTGTTTCCAAATATCTACAACGAAAATGTGCGAATCTGAAATAATTTTTTTTAAATTTTGTCAATTTAGTTAAACGTGAAAAGGCCCCATTAAAACATAAAAAAGGCCGAGTTTTGAGACAGAAGAGAAATGTGGATGTATCAGTGTCATATGGACACATGTCTTATTCATTTAGGTCTATCCTAGTTTACTAAGTTTGTGCCTTCCATCGGGGACCGTATTAACCAAACAATTCTTAGACTTAATATTCTTCAAATTGGGATATTCGAATACTGCTTTAATTCAAAGTCAAACTTGGCATTAACCACCTCAATCTACATCATTCTTCATGAAGAGCGATGTTTTTTATGGCAAAATCAACAGTGGTAGACTGTATATATTTAGATACTGAGCATATTTTTCTTGGTTCTAAGTCTATTCTTTATTCTTCAGTCTAAGAATGGGTTCGTGAATACGGTACCGGGTAAAGTCTTTAACAATTGGTGTCCATGTCTTTTGTTAATGTGGTACATATATATGAGCCTCGCTCTGGGAAAATGATGTTAAGTGTCATCCCAGATCACGCTAAGTGCATGTGTGTTAAGTGTCATCCCAGACCACGCTAAGTGCATGTGTGTTACGTGTCATCCCAGACCACGCTAAGTGCATGTGTGTTAAGTGTCATCCCAGACCATGCTAAGTGCATGTGTGTTAAGTGTCACCTCAGACCACGCTAGGTGCATGTGTGTTAAGTGTCATCCCAGACCACGCTAAGTGCATGTGTGTTAAGTGTCATCCCAGACCACGCTAAGTGCATGTGTGTTAAGTGTTATCCCAGACCACGCTAAGTGCATGTGTGTTAAGAGTCATCCCAGACCACGCTAAGTGCATGTGTGTTAAGTGTCATCCCAGACCACGCTAAGTGCATGTGTGTTAAGTGTCATCCCAGACCACGCTAAGTGCATTTGTGTTAAGTGTCATCCCAGACCACGCTAAGTGCATGTGTGTTAAGTGTCATCCCAGACCACGCTAAGTGCATGTGTGTTAAGTGTCATCCCAGACCACGCTAAGTGCATGTGTGTTAAGTGTCATCCCAGACCACGCTAAGTGCATGTGTGTTAAGTGTCATCCCAGACCACGCTAAGTGCATGTGTTAAGTGTCATCCCAGACCACGCTAAGTGCATGTGTGTTAAGTGTCATCCCAGACCACGCTAAGTGCATGTGTGTTAAGTGTCATCCCAGACCACGCTAAGTGCACGTGTGTTAAGTGTCATCCCAGACCACGCTAAGTGCATGTGTGTTAAGTGTCATCCCAGACCACGCTAAGTGCATGTGTGTTAAGTGTCATCCCAGACCACGCTAAGTGCATGTGTGTTAAGTGTCATCCCAGACCACGCTAAGTGCATGTGTGTTAAGTGTCATCCCAGACCACGCTAAGTGCATGTGTGTTAAGTGTCATCCCAGACCACGCTAGTGCATGTGTGTTAAGTGTCATCCCAGACCACTGCTAAGTGCATGTGTGTAAGTGTCATCCCAGACCACGCTAAGTGCACTGTGTGTTAAGTGTCATCCCAGACCACGCTAAGTGCATGTGTGTTAAGTGTCATCCCAGACCACGCTAAAGTGCATGTGTGTTAAGTGTCATCCCAGACCACGCTAAGTGCATGTGTGTTAAGTGTCATCCCCAGACCACGCTAAGTGCATGTGTGTTAAGTGTCATCCCAGACCACGCTTAGTGCATGTGTGTTAAGTGTCATCCCAGACCACGCTAAGTGCATGTGTGGTTAAGTGTCATCCCAGACCACGCTTAGTGCATGTGTGTTAAGTGTCATCCCAGACCATGCTAAGTGCATGTGTGTTAAGTGTCATCCCAGATCACGCTTAGTGCATGTGTGTTAAGTGTCATCCCAGACCACGCTAAGTGCATGTGTGTTAAGTGTCATCCCAGACCACACTAAGTGCATGTGTGTTAAGTGTCATCCCAGACCATGCTAAGTGCATGTGTGTTAAGTGTCATCCCAGACCACGCTAGTGCATGTGTGTTAAGTGTCATCCCAGACCACGCTAAGTGCATGTGTGTTAAGTGTCATCCCAGACCACGCTAAGTGCATGTGTGTTAAGTGTCATCCCAGACCACGCTAAGTGCATGTGTGTTAAGTGTCATCCCAGACCACGCTAAGTGCATGTGTGTTAAGTGTCATCCCAGACCACGCTAAGTGCATGTGTGTTAAGTGTCATCCCAGACCACGCTAAGTGCATGTGTGTTAAGTGTCATCCCAGACCACGCTAAGTGCATGTGTGTTAAGTGTCATCCCAGACCACGCTAAGTGCATGTGTGTTAAGTGTCATCCCAGACCACGCTAAGTGCATGTGTGTTAGTGTCATCCCAGACCACGCTAAGTGCATGTGTGTTAAGTGTCATCCCAGACCACGCTAAGTGCATGTGTATTAAGTGTCATCCCAGACCACGCTAAGTGCATGTGTGTTAAGTGTCATCCCAGACCACGCTAAGTGCATGTGTGTTAAGTGTCATCCCAGACCACGCTAAGTGCATGTGTGTTAAGTGTCATCCCAGACCACGCTAAGTGCATGTGTGTTAAGTGTCATCCCAGACCACGCTAAGTGCATGTGTGTTAAGTGTCATCCCAGACCACGCTAAGTGCATGTGTGTTAAGTGTCATCCCAGACCACGCTAGTGCATGTGTGTTAAGTGTCATCCCAGACCACGCTAAGTGCATGTGTGTTAAGTGTCATCCCAGACCACGCTAAGTGCATGTGTGTTAAGTGTCATCCCAGACCACGCTAAGTGCATGTGTGTTAAGTGTCATCCCAGACCACGCTAAGTGCATGTGTGTTAAGTGTCATCCCAGACCACGCTAAGTGCATGTGTGTTAAGTGTCATCCCAGACCACGCTAAGTGCATGTGTGTTAAGTGTCATCCCAGACCACGCTAAGTGCATGTGTGTTAAGTGTCATCCCAGACCACGCTAAGTGCATGTGTGTTAAGTGTCATCCCAGACCACGCTAAGTGCATGTGTGTTAAGTGTCATCCCAGACCACGCTAGGTGCATGTGTGTTAAGTGTCATCCCAGACCACGCTAAGTGCATGTGTGTTACGTGTCATCCCGTCGGGACAGACCATGCTAAGTGCATGTGTGTTAAGTGTCATCCCAGACCACGCTAAGTGCATGTGTGTTACGTGTCATCCCAGACCACGCTAAGTGCATGTGTGTTAAGTGTCATCCCAGACCACGCTAAGTGCATGTGTGTTAAGTGTCATCCCAGACCACGCTAAGTGCATGTGTGTTACGTGTCATCCCAGACCACGCTAAGTGCATGTGTGTTAAGTGTCATCCCAGACCATGCTAAGTGCATGTGTGTTAAGTGTCATCCCAGACCACGCTAAGTGCATGTGTGTTAAGTGTCATCCCAGACCACGCTAAGTGCATGTGTGTTGAGTGTCATCCCAGACCACGCTTAGTGCATGTGTGTTAAGTGTCATCCCAGACCATGCTAAGTGCATGTGTGTTAAGTGTCATCCCAGACCACGCTTAGTGCATGTGTGTTAAGTGTCATCCCAGACCACGCTAAGTGCATGTGTGTTAAGTGTCACGCCAGACCACGCTTAGTGCATGTGTATTAAGTGTCGGCCCAGACCACGCTAAGTGCATGTGTGTTAAGTGTCATCCCAGACCACGCTAAGTGCATGTGTGTTAAGTGTCATCCCAGACCACGCTTAGTGCATGTGTGTTAAGTGTCACGCCAGACCACGCTTAGTGCATGTGTGTTAAGTGTCATCCCAGACCACGCTAAGTGCATGTGTGTTAAGTGTCATCCCAGACCACGCTAAGTGCATGTGTGTTAAGTGTCATCCCAGACCACGCTGAGTGCATGTGTGTTAAGTGTCATCCCAGACCACGCTAAGTGCATGTGTGTTAAGTGTCATCCCAGACCACGCTAAGTGCACGTGTGTTAAGTGTCATCCCAGACCACGCTAAGTGCATGTGTGTTAAGTGTCATCCCAGACCACGCTAAGTGCATGTGTGTTAAGTGTCATCCCAGACCAGGCTGAGTGCATGTGTGTTAAGTGTCATCCCAGACCACGCTAAGTGCATGTGTGTTAAGTGTCATCCCAGACCACGCTAAGTGCACGTGTGTTAAGTGTCATCCCAGACCACGCTAAGTGCATGTGTGTTAAGTGTCATCCCAGACCACGCTAAGTGCACGTGTGTTAAGTGTCATCCCAGACCACGCTAAGTGCACGTGTGTTTAGTTTCATCCAAGACCACGCTAAGTGCACGTGTGTTAAGTGTCATCCCAGACCACGCTAAGTGCATGTGTGTTAAGTGTCATCCCAGACCACGCTAAGTGCATGTGTGTTAAGTGTCATCCCAGACCACGCTAAGTGCACGTGTGTTAAGTGTCATTCCAGACCACGCTAAGTGCACATGTGTTAAGTGTCATCCCAGACCACGCTAGGTGCACGTGTGTTAAGTGTCATCCCAGACCACGCTAAGTGCATGTGTGTTAAGTGTCATCCCAGACCACGCTAAGTGCACATGTGTTAAGTGTCATCCCAGACCACGCTAAGTGCACGTGTGTTAAGTGTCATCCCAAACCATGCTCAGTGCACGTGTGTTAATAGTCATCCCAGACCACGCTAAGTGCACGTGTGTTAAGTGTCATCCCAGATCACGCTAAGTGCACGTGTGTTAAGTGTCATCCCAGACCATGCTAAGTGCATGTGTGTTAAGTGTCATCCCAGACCACGCTAAGTGCACGTGTGTTTAGTGTCATCCCAGACCACGCTAAGTGCATGTGTGTTAAGTGTCATCCCAGACCACGCTAAGTGCATGTGTGTTAAGTGTCATCCCAGACCATGCTAAGTGCATGTGTGCTAAGTGTCATCCCAGACCACGCTAAGTGCATGTGTGTTAAGTGTCATCCCAGACCACGCTAAGTGCATGTGTGTTAAGTGTCATCCCAGACCACACTAAGTGCATGTGTGTTAAGTGTCATCCCAGACGACGCTAAGTGCATGTGTGTTAAGTGTCATCCCAGACGATGCTAAGTGCATGTGTGTTAAGTGTCATCCCAGACCATGCTAAGTGCATGTGTGTTAAGTGTCATCCCAGACCACACTAAGTGCATGTTTATTAAGTGTAATCCCAGACCACGCTAAGTGCATGTGTGTTAAGTGTCATCCCAGACCATGCTAAGTGCATGTGTGTTAAGTGTCATCCCAGACCACGCTAAGTGCATGTGTGTTAAGTGTCATCCCAGACCACGCTAAGTGCATGTGTGTTAAGTGTCATCCCAGACCACGCTAAGTGCATGTGTGTTAAGTGTCTTCCCAGACCACACTAAGTGCATGTGTGTTAAGTGTCATCCCAGACCACGCTAAGTGCATGTGTGTTACGTGTCATCCCAGACCACGCTAAGTGCATGTGTGTTAAGTGTCTTCCCAGACCACACTAAGTGCATGTGTGTTAAGTGTCATCCCAGACCACGCTAAGTGCATGTGTGTTAAGTGTCATCCCAGACCACACTAAGTGCATGTGTGTTAAGTGTCATCCCAGACCACGCTAAGTGCATGTGTGTTAAGTGTCATCCCAGACCACGCTAAGTGCATGTGTGTTAAGTGTCTTCCCAGACCACGCTAAGTGCATGTGTGTTAAGTGTCATCCCAGACCACGCTTAGTGCATGTGTGTTAAGTGTCATCCCAGACCACGCTAAGTGCATGTGTGTTAAGTGTCATCCCAGACCACGCTAAGTGCATGTGTGTTAAGTGTCATCCCAGACCACACTAAGTGCATGTGTGTTAAGTGTCATCCCAGACCACACTAAGTGCATGTGTGTTAAGTGTCATCCCAGACCACGCTCTGGAGGGACAACACTTAACTGGATTTTTCGTTAAGAATAGACTTTCTTTAAATGGATAATTCCATAAAATTGGAAGGTGTTGTGTTCAGAGGACTGCACAGGCTAATCTGGGATGACTCCTGGCGCACATGCATTAAACCCCTTTTTCCAAGAGCAAGGCTAATAAATATGCTTGTATGTATGCAGTGTTCTGACATGCATACACAACCCAAGCGTGAAGCCTGAGCCCTTGAGGATCTGGTCCAGCCACTCCCTTCCTGTAACAGATGTCCATGTGGGGCGCGGTGGGGCCCAGTCACGTGTTGTGTCATCATCGCTTGACCAAACATGCAAGGTGGGTTACCTTGACTTTGTTGTCATTACTCATCATTAATGCCTCTTTCTTGTGCTTAATGCAAACTGGATATGTTCTATCCCTTAGGGCTATTATAAAATTTGTACCGGTATATTAATTGTCGGATGTTTTTGATCTTTGAAGAGAAAACATTCAAATTACTCTAAAACTTGGTAGAGAACTTCAGTCAGGACTTTGTGAATTTAATGTCCAGCTCAGCAACATAACTCATTTGTGAATGGGCCACACAAATATTTCTGAAGTTATTTTGACCATATCTTTCATTCATTAAGGGTGTTTTATTCATTCAGTTATGGGCATAAATATGTGCAAATAGATAAATCCCTTCGTCAGCTGAGCCTGCCAAGACAAAATTTGATTCGGTTAATGAACAGCCATGACTAAAATTCTACTGAAATTAGCAAAAAATACCACAACAAAACAACAGAAACTGAAATTTTTATAGATATGGGACATTGTGTCTGGAGATCTTCTTCAAACCATTTTGTTTCCTGGAAGCGTTCTTTCTGTTACCATGGATGCAGCGGAGTTACGAGTCTTTGCCGGCTCCAGTTCAGGCCATGTTTACTGTGTACACTTGTATGGACAGGTTAGTTCAAGTTAAAACAAAAGTTTGAGTTATTAATTTCATGTTATTAAGTTAAATGAGCCTTGTTATGAGAAAAAAGCATGCTTAGTGCAATAAGTGCATGCACGTAATGTGTCATCCCAGATTAGCCTGTGCAGTTTGCAGAGGCTTATCTGGGACAACACTTTGCATAAACTGGATTTTGCTTTAGGAGGTTTTCTTGATAAAAAATATCATAAACAGGGAAAGTGTGGTCTCTGATTGGCTTGTGGGGACTTCACATTCTTATCTGAGATGACACTTTACAAACATGCATTAAGCCCAGTCTTCTCGGAACAAGGCTAAAATAGAAACATATACAAGACAGGTGTGTTAAACTATCAAAAATGTGCAATTTCAGAAAATCTGAGTAGAGAATGTTCTGATGTCTACATGTATGAATAGTGATATTCTATATAGCAATACATTGTATCAATTATAACCTTGTATGAAAATGTTGTTATCTTGAAAGAAAAATTGTGTCATGAGCATTCAAAAAGGAGCTCGGATAAGCTCTTATTTCTTATAATGGAGCATGAAATCATAATAGCCAAACAGGTTGGTTAGCTTGTCGTGAGTTTAAGCAATGTTATGATATGAAATGTGGTACTTTGGCTTTCATTACCTCTTAACAATAGACGTTCAGTATTGTTTCCACTTTGTTAATCAAGAGCACCAATTAATTAGTTACTGTCAACAGTTGATTACACTGCACTATTCTGGTCTCCTTTGGGGCTGATTTATAAGCAGAGTTTTCTATTTCAGCCAATCAAATTTGAGCGTCATGTTGAAGATCAAGATCCAGAAGGGGTCATATGTTATAAGGGACACAGGTAACACTGCAAAAAGATCGTCAGCTTTTAGGATACATATAGCTTGCCAACATTAATCTGACACTTACCGTCATGAATGAATATTTAAAATACCAAGGCTATGTATGACCAAGTTTTTGTAATTCCGTCAACAAAAATTGACCAAAGTGTGCAACACTGTATATACTTTTTGCAAAAGCTATGATATTTTTAAACTTGTAAACATGTCCATGTCCACAAACACATAAATATTGGGAGCAATGGAAATGTGAAAATTATTATAATAGTATTCATAAGTGGTAGGTTTATTTTGGCAAGCTTTTCATTTCTTAAAGGGTCACAATTCATGAAAGTGTGTATAAGTATTCTGCATACATATATTATGACACCCATACTTAAAATGGACTGCTACATGTTTGCTTTTTATGACCACCGTAATGCAAAAAATGAGTCTTATGCCATATGCGGTCAGCTTAGCTCCAGACAAGCCTGCCCAGTTGCACAACCTGGTCAAGAGCTACTCTGACCACTGAGTCCTTGCAAGGTTTTGCTGTCTAATTAGCAAATATGGTGGCTCCTGTCTGTACAAATGTGCAGGCTGGTCTGGAGCTAAGCTGACTGTATACCGCATAAGACCCATTTTTGCATAACAGTGGTAATAAACAACATGTGGCTTAAGGCCTCTTTTTAGCTCACTTGAGCACAACCTGCTCATGGTGAGCTTTTGTGATCGCTTTTTGTTCGTCGTGCGTAGTGCGCCGTCAACAATTGCCTTGTTAACTCTCTAGAGGCCACATTTATTGTCCAATCTTCATGAAATTTGGTCAGAAGATTGGTCTCAATGATATCTTGGATGAGTTCGAAAATGGTTAAGTTTGCTTGAAAAACATGGCTGCCAAGGGGCAGGGCATTTTTCCTTATATGGCAATAGTAAAATCTTGATAGCACTCTAGAGGCCACATTTATTGTCTGATCTTCATGAAACTTGGTCAGAAGATTCATCCCAATAATATCTTGGACGAGTTCAAAAATGATGCCAGTTGGTTGAAAAACATTGCCGCCAGGGGGCGGGGCATTTTTCCTTATATGGCTATAGTAAAACCTTGTTAACACTCTAGAGGCCACATTTATTTTCCGATCTTCATGAAACTTGCTCAGAAGATTTATCCCAATGATATCTTGGATGAGTTCAGAAATGGTAACCTTTGCTTGAAAAACATGGCTGCCGAGGGGCGTGTCATTTTTCCTTATATGGCTATATATGGCTATAGTAAAATCTTGTTAACACTCTAGAGGCCACATTTATTGTCCAATCTTCATGAAACTTGGACAGAAGATTCATCCCAATAATATCTTGGACAAGTTCGAAAAAAATGCCGGTTGGTTGAAAAACATGGCCACCTTGGGGGCAGGGCATTTTTCCTTATATGACTATAGTAAAACTTTGTTAACACTCTAGAGGTCACATTTATTTTCCGATCATCATGAAACTTGGTCAGAAGATTTGTCCCAATTATATCTTGGATGAGTTTGAAAATGGTTTGGGTTGCTTTAAAAACATGGCCACCAGGGGCCGGGCATTTTTCCTTATATGGCTATACATGTATATGGCTTAAGTAAAACCTTGTTAACACTCTAGAGGCCACATTTATTGTCCAATCTTTATGAAATTTGGTCAGAAGATTGGTCTGAATGATATCTTGGATGAATTCAAAAATAATTATGTTTGCTTGAAAAACATGGCTTCCAAGGGGCGGGACATTTTTCCTTATATGGCCATAGTAAAATCTTGTTACCGGTAATACTTTAGAGGCCACATTTACTTCCGATCTTCATGAAACTTGCTCAGAAGATTCATCCTGATAACATCTTGGAAGAGTTCAAAAATGATGCTGGTTGGTTGAAAAACATGGCTGCCAAGGGGCGGGGCATTTTTCCTTATATGGTTATAGTAAAACCTTGTTTGTCACTCTAGAGGCCACATTTATTTTCCGATCTTCATGAAACTTGGTCAGAAGATTTGTCCTAATAATATCTCGTTATCTCAGGTGAGCGACTTTGGGCCTTTCAGGCCCTCTTGTTTGAATGATGCTGGTCATTTTGTGTATGACACATTTTGTAATGGTTGTTGTTTACTTGTGTTATTTAAACATTTTAAAATTGCCCTTATGTTGAACTTGAACATAAAACAGTATTGAATAAATAAATATGAATGTAATACATGTATACACTTTTTTTTATTAAAACTAGTGGTTTTAAAATATGAATATCATTAAAATCTTTGATAGCAATTCAACAAATTACACCACTGTCCTAAAGAAAATTCCTTTTTATAAAGATGTGCTGAATTTCGGCTTCATATGTCTTGTAACAACACAGATGAAAACAGACTTGTTAACCATGTCAAGGGCATTAAAAGAAAACCATGTATGTTTGCATATCTGTTGCTATGTGTTCAAATGATTTGACTAAGTTTAAATGGAGGTATACGTAGTACATTGAATAAGCTTATTTCCAAGATTTTTGTCACTATATTATTGTGAGGTTATTAATATTCATTCTTGCAATATTTATCTGAAGACTACAGTTATACTGTACAATGGTTTACTGTAAAAACATGTACCATCTTGGTTTCCGTGGTAACCTGCAGTTTGATCTGTCCAGCCTCGTGGTGTCCATGGTAAACTGCAGATTGCACTGTCCAACCTCTTGGTTTCCGTGGTAACCTGCAGTTTGATCAGCCCAACTTTTTGGTTTCCATGGTTATCTGCACTTTGCTCTGACCAACTTCTTGGTTTCCATGGTTACATGATGTATGCACTGTCCAGCCTCGTGGTTTTCGTGGTTACCTGATGTATGCTCTGTCAAGCCTGTTGGACTTCATGGTAACCTGATGTATGCACTGTCCAACCTCTTTGTTGTCATAGTAACCTGATGTATGCACTGTCCAACCTCTTTGTTGTCATAGTAACCTGATGTATGCACTGTCCAACCTCTTTGTTGTCATAGTAACCTGATGTATGCACTGTACAAACTCTCTAAAATTTAACCATAAGCAATCCTTGCAAAAACTTCCTGGACGAATAATATTTTAAACTCATCCAGGGATGGGAATGCAATTGCAACTACAGGTTTTATGCTGTTTGCACATAGGTATTTGCACTTTGCTTCTGAGTGGAAAAGGGTTCAAGAGTGTGAATATGTAATATTACTAGAAAATGAATAGAAATGCGGAAATTAAATCGGTTAATTGAGGTTGATTCACACTGATCATGATAACTTCTTCAAACATTGTATCATAACTTAAATGTGTGTATGATCTTTAATAAAAAATGTCCCAGGTTATCTTTTCAGTGAAATACTACTGCCAATAACTGAGAAATGAAGGCTTAAATGTTTTGGAAATTTCCTATTAGTGTCTTAACAGTATGACAAACCTTATTTCTAGCAAACAGGTCACCTGCCTGTGTGTCTCCATGGACGGTTCCAAGCTTGTGTCTGGTTCCCACGACAGCAGTGTCAAAATCTGGGACATCTTTAGTGGACAGTGCATCCGCACTCTGCCACATAAAGGTATATAAACAATTCCTGGTAAAGTCTTTAAATACTTGAGGGGTGTGACCTGTGTGAACAGTGTGAACTGTGCCCATACAAAGTATTCTATATAATTATAACTGAAAATATTCTTACTAAAGTAATGGAAAACAGTGTGAAATCTGATTCTGTCTTCTATTGGTGGGAAACTGGACTACTTTATTATGCTACGTATTATAGATATCTGAGTTAAATTAGAAAAAGAAATTTTATTTTTATACAAGCACAATACACTGTCTGAAATGAGTAAGTCTTACTGTGTATTTATGTCTCTTTTAAAACATGTGTTTTGTATTACTTTTGTGTAACCATACTGATTTCAAATAAAAGCGTTTTTCAGCTCAACATATTCACCCACTCATGGTACGCTTTTGCGATCCCCTTTTGTTAGTGGTGCATTCTGTTTTGTAAACATTTGCCTTGTAAACGCTCCAGGGGTTGCATTTATAGCCCAATATTCATGAAACTTACTAGAATATTTGTCCCAAATGTGAATAAGAAACTAGGCCATAAGGTCAAATTATAGAAAGATTTAAAAAGGTCATACAATGGAATTGAAGAAAAGCTTGTTGATACTCTAAATGATACATTTATTGCTCAATCTTCATGAAACATGGCCATTAAATTTGTCCAAATAGTAATTCAGCCTTGTTTGATATTGAGTAACGTTGGGTTAAAAACAATGTCACTTTGTTAATTAAAATTTATGTGCTGTTTTAAGTAGGACACTTAACCCTTTCAGTGCGGGAACCGAATTTTGAAGGCCTTTGCAAACAGTTTGGATCCAGATGAGACGCCACAGAACGTGGCGTCTCATCAGGATCCAAACTGTTTGCTATTCTGATAGAATTCTTTGAAAAAAATCGAAGAAAATGTTAATTTTAGAAATTCGGCAGACAACATTTTAGCAGAAGACAAATTTCCCAGCATGCAGTTGCTGTTACCAATCAAACAGTTTTACAACAATTTATATCTAGTTGCTGCTGCAAAGAGATTTATAACGTGTAATATCTAGGAGAAGTTTCCAGAAGCATAGTTTTACAACGAGTTATATGTATGTGCTGCTTCTAATAGAACAGTTCCTTAACCCTTTGCATGCTGGGACATTTGTCGTCTGCTAAAATGTTGTCTGCTGAATTTCTAAAATTAGCATTTTCTTCGATTTTATTTCAAAGAATACAATCAGAATATCAAACAGTTTGGATCCTGACGAGACGCCACGATCTGTGGCGTCTCATCTGGATCCAAACTGTTTGCAAAGGCCTTCAAAATTCGGTTCCAGCACTGAAAGAGTTAACCAGTTACATCTACTCTGGACTGGCCCTGTTTTCAGGTCACGTCACCAACACAGTGATTGTTCCAACACCTCAGGCAGTCCTTGATCCTGCTGTGAAACCCACCCTGCCCCTTCAATCCTTCAAACGACACCTGGTGTCCGAGCGTCGAGACGACACTGGCGCAGATTCGCGTGTTCTTTCGTTGCGCATTCCTTCTTCATTGGGGCGGGAACAAAAGTTTGAAGAAAATCTGTTTGATAATCAGGATGGCTCTGTCGAGGTATTAAAGTCTCTTTTTTTCAATTTTGTGTGTTTGTTTTCTTTTTTAATACATATTGTCTGTTTGCGTGTTGTATCTTGTCGTAATTAGGACAAAAATCTTTACAATTTGACTAAATAATGGTCTAAGGGTATCTCTAAGGCTTAAAAAAAGGAAAAATAGACTTCGAGTCATACGTGTTTTAGATCTATCCCAGCACGTGCAATGCACTGCATAAAAGTGTTGCTTATTTCATTTTAATTTGGTTCTTAAAAATGAATGAGTTATGCAAAGACTGTTACTTTCAAGTAAATGAATAAAAAAATGCATTGAAATTTGGGATACTACCTTGTTCAACAACTTGCACATTTCTTGCTATTAAGTTTTAAATGTATTTGTATTTTGAAAGATTGTCTGTGACATTATTTTCTTTTCAGATATGTATTAATTACTATAGGTATATATATATATATATATATATATATATATATATATATATATATATATATATATATATATATATATATATATATATATATATATATATATATACTTTAATTTCCTTCAGGGTAGGAGAGCAGAACATATATACAGCAAACATGCATTCATAATTAATTACAGTTTTACAGCACATTGTATGTTATAGTGAAATATATTTTGAAAGATTGTCTGTGACATTATTTTCCTTTCAGATATGTATGCATGTATTCATAACTATATGACTGAGATAAAGTTAAAAAGAGTGGAAAGTTCAAATAAACTAACATCTTTAAGTAGAATTCCTAGTTTCCAAAATCATCAATTGCTGATTCATTAATTACAAATATTGGTATGTTAGAAGATCTCACAATTGGTAAATTTAGTTGACCCATTAAGATCGCAAAGCTATTGTCATGTTGGTTTGCAAAAATGTGCAGTTTGATGGTCTGTGTCCCTTAGAAAATATAAAGTCAGTTAAAACTAATTTTTAGTATTTAATAAACCAAACGAAGCTGTAAAAGTACAGTCTGAATTCTACTAGTTAATGTTTTAATACTCTGCCTTTTCTTTGTTTTCTTTCTTTTATTATGTTTGTATTATAATGTTTATGATATAATTTAGTCATTTGAGAATTCTAAACTATATTTAAGGCTATCCTACACACTATTTTTTATTCTTGGAAACAGTTAGGTACTGACCAATTATAGGTAAGTCTTTAATATTGCATTATGTCTGTTCAAGATGGGAACATCCGAGGCGTCCAAGGAAGAACTGAAGAGGCTGAAAGTCATCAACAGAGAACTGTATACGTTTGCTGTAGATAACATACTGAATAAACAAGTGACATGAAACTTAACAAGACAACTTGGTTATGCAATATGGTATATTTTCATAATTGTGGGCCCACTGGCTGTATCAGTGGTGACTTTGTGTTTTAAATGGAATGAACATAAAACCTGTCTGGTGGGCTTTTGAAGCCATAAGCAGTTGCACTAGCTTTATTTTTTTGCGGACATGTAGCTAAGTTTCCAATTAATTCAAAATAGGGTTGACATACTTTAAAGGGGCCTTTTCACAGATTTTGGCTTGTATTGAAATTTGTCATTAAATGCTTTATATTGATAAATGTAAACATTGGATCTAAGCTCCAGTAAAAAATTGAGAATAAAATTTAAATAAGAAAAAAAGTAACCCTCAGCAGGGCTCGAACCACTGACCCCTGGAGTCCTGGAGTAAAAGTCTACCACTTCGACCACTTGGCTTTCCGTGCTCTTTAAATGGTGATTTCTTTTATGTAAGAAATCCACGTTGTTTCGCAAAATATAACGACAACAACAGAACTTTCCAAATTATTCAATGGTTTCGCTTTGCAACGCTTTATAATTTTCAGGTTTTTAAACCGTCAAAGATGCATAAAATGGATATTTTCGAGCATGGTAAATGGTCAGTATTACTGTTTCCTCACACATATCATACCTAAATCTAAAATTTGCGAATCTTAAACAATTGTTTTTAAGTTTGTCAATTTACCAAAACGTGAAAAGGCCCTTTAAAAATAGTCAAACTAAATATTTTAATTTTTTCTGAAGATTGCTAATCACTCTAGCGTATTTGTATGCGGCAGTGATATACATGGTATCAACTATTCTCATCATTACTATTCAAAACGTTTATGTCTGTGGTTGAATAGAACACCAATATCTTAATTGAGTTATCTCCCTTCTCATGAGGTGAATGCTGGAAACGAAGCAGGGGTGTGGACTGTGATCAGTTTTAGCGAACTAGAGCCATTCGGACGGCCAGTCATCCCACTAGCGGTAAAATCTCTTTGAAACCCATCTAATCCCTGTGCGGAGGTTGGAGGAAGAAGCAGGTACCATAAGAAACGAAATTTATAAATACAAACTTAAGGTAATAGATATCTGCTGATACCAAAACATGCAAGCTTCTCAGATGGTGATCCAGGAATAGCTACTATGAGCTGACAACGCGTTTATATTTCCACCGTTAAGTAGTCCAATTTCATGTATTGGACAGACGACCTTGGGCTGTTAGAAACGCTGAGCGTGCAATGTTGTGAAATGGATAATTACAACGCATGTATTAAAGAAATCACGCCCAATGCCTACACGATGTTCAGCCCATTTGATATTGCAACTCTTGTTTCCATTTCAAACTAAGACTATTCTCTCCGTACGCAGCCTAGGCCGAGTATGATTACATCGGTATGCGCATCCATAAACAGTTATGCAAAACGTATTGTTATCCTTGCCGTAATATATTTATTCTGTTGGAGTAAGGAGAAAACATTATTATTTTGTTGCAGGTTTTTGTCACAAATTTATGTATCGCATGCGAAATAAAGTATGATTGCATCCTGGTAGTGTCCATGAATTACTCATAGTGATGGTCTTATCTAGGTTGGCGCTAAGATATCAGAATAAGAAGCTAGAAAGCATGATATTTAGAATGTTAGCTCATATGGGGTGAATATCAACATAACTATAATGAGTAATCACATACATAACTTTTTAGAAGCCATTTTGAGAATTGAGTAGCAATCCAGAGATTTCAGTAGCCAATAGTTATTTTGCCCACTGGTAACGCTTACATAGCTTAACGCCTTTTCGGAATTTATAGAAATGTGCATCAATACCGTTTTGCGTTATAAAGTTGTGTTCATTTACGTGCAGAAAATCAGTTTTACTACAAAAAGTAATAAACAGATAATAGAAGAAGAACAAAATCTATCGTGTGAAGAACAACTGTGCCAACATCTGATGTTACAATGGCGTGGGTAATCGCGAAACAACGGATCGCGATCAAGAGGATGGATTTGCATTTTTAGTTAGTTATTTTTCTTGTATTGCCAGATCATTCTTTGCCTTTAAATCTAGCGGTATATAATTTATGCAAAGTAGTCACATTAGGACATACGAAATTAATGCAGATTAAGGAGCATGACTTTTAAATTCTATTAACACTGAAGAAAACGTGAGTGGAACATCGTCTAAAATTCGCGTAGTATTAAGTAAAATACTAGGATGATTTTCAAATCGTCTTCCCATGCTTGAATACACTCGGTCGGCCTTGAAAATTAAGCATACGTAACCGTTTAAGTTTGTAGACGTGAGATCAGACCTTGTTATCGCTCTTATTGACGTGCTCGCCCTTGGTATGGAGTAAACTGTTCGTGAAAGAAAGCGGACGTGGTATATGTTGCTACAAAGAAAGAAGAAACGTTTATAATTGTAATATATAAATATTTAGATTTTGATGTATTAAAGTATTCAATTTACCCGGTAATTTAACTAACATAGTCAGTGCATTTCTTTGTTTGATCTAAACGGTCCCACAGGTATCAATCGATGAATGAATTTCCCGGCGTCACAGGGTATACGTCTAGAAAGAGGGAATACAAAATTGGTGGTATGATGTCATAACCAAATGTTTTATTTATGCAATGTATGCTTCGTATTTGCTTAACTTTCCGATTATTTAAGCTGGAGTTAGTCAAATACGAATTTTTAATTAAGTTATAATACAGATTGATGTATAAAACAAGAAGTGGAAACAAATATTCGAAAATCAAAGTATTCGATTCGAAAATTCCTATTCGAATTGTATTCCAAGAAACATGCAACAAATCTAAAAGTGCAAATTCGCAAAGTCATTGTTCGAAAAACCGCCTCCATCATTTAACGAGATGATAATTGGCACACGCGAGGGTTTCTGTTGAGTGTTAGTTTTTAACAGGTTTGAGCTTTTAGTTTGCAACCATGTTAAAACACCAAGTTTAATATATTTTAAAATATACTTAACGTGTTATTTACAGTTCAGCGTCTCGCCATTATCACAACACAGGCGGACCCGACTTGCTTAAGCGCCAAATGGTTTATCATTGTAATTGTTTAATATACGTATAAAACCATGATCGTCTCATCAGAATTTAGTTACTAATACTCATTTATAAACCAATTACATTTGTTGGCAATGTGGATTAAATTATTTACGCTCGGTAGCGTTCAGTTTAAACTAGCTGTATGTTCTAGATACATACACAATTTAGATTTAAATTACTATTGAACTTGAGCAATTCGCAATGATACCGTTTAATGTTTGGCTTTTTTTTCACGCGCTCATGCGACAAGATTAAGGCATTATGCAATTGAGTATAGTTTTGCAATACATCAGCATTACGATCGCATGTTTATCGGACATATTTTATACGTGATCAAATATTTATTTAGCGACAAATGTCGAATATGAAATTCAATTATCGTTTTCAAAAAGTTGTCTCCATCTCCTTTCAGTTCATAAATTCGAATATTTGAAAAATCGAAAATTCAAATATGTCCGAATAATGAAAAACGAATATTCGAATAGCATTTAAATATTCGTTCCCATCTCTTGTTATTTAAAAACACTGTCTCTAGTTTATATTGTTCATACAAATATAAGCGTTAGCAAGGTAAAACTTTAAATTTTATGTAGAAAAGTACACTTGGTTAGAAATAAGATCATTATTCCGCGGACTATATCTTAGTGCATGCACAGCCGGGAAGTGTGCTTAGACATTCGAATACAGGTGACAGTAATGTAGTGACGTCACGGTATGAATACAATTGTTCCTAGGGTCTTTGAAAAAGAGGCCGTTCGGTTAGTGCAGCGGTTGGTTAACGAGATTTCCACCTCTGCGATCCACTGGTATTAAAGTGTTATCTTGGCTAACAAATCTGTGTTTCTGTTTTGATCTTTAGTGTGTGTTTTTTTCGGGCAAATGCACTACTTTGGTGAACGCTATACTGCTGTACAGTGCGGTGTTTTTTTCGGCGTAAGCTGCATAAGCCAGCTTTTCACCTTAGCCTGACCTTTGTAAGTGTCCAATAAAATTCCAATAAAATTTCCCGCGGCTAGGTACGAATGAATACACTTCATTTATTCCATTGGCTGATTTGAGTATACCACCAGAACATTGGAAACATATCCGCGTCTTTGTAACACTGTTTTACTGTATGAAACAATTTTATCTCGAATGAAAAGGCTTAATAGATAGAACAGTTTTACACTCAATTCTCGACATCAATACAGTTTGTGCGTACACCTTTTATTTTCAGAGTATTACCAGCGCAAGAGCGTTTATACTTAAAAGGCTATGTTCTCATATTTAGTACTTACTTCCTTATTCCTGTCAACATGTTAACATGTAAAAGTATAAAGAGCAATGGAAGCGAGGCCTCACTTTAAAGCATTGCATTTCAACCCGCGAGGTATATCGGGTCAATTCGCGGACATTCAGAGTTTATATACAGGTCATCACCGGAGTTGGCGGCCAGTAAAATAATCGTTATATAATAAAGACGCTATCCGTGAACTAGGTGACCTGGAATTTTCTTTAGACCAGAAATATGTTAAATGAAGATATTCAGCAATATAATTATGGTATGTAAATAATAGATTCTTAATGTGTTTTCAACAATACAATGATAAATATTATTGTTGATAAATTTAACAATAATTATTCGTCCATATTGCCTAATGTACTAAAGTGATATTATGAGCATGTAACAGTTTATAGGTGTCTATCGCAACTGTTGATTATTTTTTATGTTTCTACTTCATATACACTTATATTAATTAATGCAGCATCATCATACTAAAACAATATACCAGAAAGAGAAAAATAATGCATTTGAATATCAACCGTACTTTCGTTTGACAACTGATCATGCGTTTACGAGTTGAACCTAAATTTAGTTTTAGTGCAGATTTGTTCATACGACACAAAGACACGAAATTGTTTTACGGATCATTTCAGCTTACAGGACTGGGTGGGTCACGTAAGAATATCGAATATAAAATATATTTTTATAAACAACTGGTAGCAAGGTGAGTTGCAGATAATTAATCAGTAACCACATTTTAACTAACTATTTTGACCTGTTAATTCTTTTCAGCTCAATTCAACAGTGCAAAATGCCCATATTATCACTTTAAGCATTAGCACGATGATAATTGATACTGTTAATAATCGAATCAAATAGCAATGCCCGACAAACCACTAAAACAGGTTTGTTCGAAGAACGCGCCTATAAATACGGATACTTCTCGTGTGGCCGGTTGACTCATATGTTTAAATTTCACTTCCATTCTTCTTTTGGTTTTCTGTTTTGTATCTATAGGTTTATGACCAGCAATATGTTATACTGTAAAATAAGCCGCGAAAACTCCCCGTAACATCCCGTACTGCGTGTGATGCAGCTAAGAACTGCACAGAAAAAGACATTCGCTATACTTGATCTCATTCATTAAACTATTTACGCCGTATATCTTTTTTAAAGATATTTCTTGTTTAATATCAAATGGAATTCGAATCGCAGACCGCTGGATTGGTAGTCCAGATAACTTACCACCACACCATCGATAGTTTTTACAAGCTAATAACATTAATATGAGTATTCATCATAGTGTGTGTGTATTTCAAAGTTTATGAGGTCCTTTCCGAGCCAGAGTTTACATATAATGTGTGGAACCAGTGTGTGCCCCTGCACTTCTACGCAATTAATTGACTATACTTACGAACGTTGGGGCGAATTTCGATTTATAGCTGCAATTTACAGCTATGTCGTTGTTACTGATTTTTTTTCAATTTAGGTGTGGTCTTGTGTTGTAGGGGGGGGGGGGGGGGCGATGTACCCGGATGAAATCCCACCTGTCCGGTATGGTGACCATAATTATGTTTGTAAACCACCTATGCAATATTGTACAAGCAGTTGGTCGGTTCTTTTTGCTTAAGTATCGTCTCTCTTGGACGACTACATTTCTTAAACCACAGAGATTAGCTTACCTCATGCGAACGTGAATGAAAACCATTTAAATCATCGCGTATCATAATATGGATCATCATTATTTTACATGTTTGCAAGTCACCGACGATATATTTTACAATTTCTGGCACGTTTCTTTTTGCTGAAGTATCCTTTCACTAGGCCGACGACACATGTAAAACCACAAAGATTAGCTAACATCATGCGAACGTGAATGAAAATCGTTTATATCATCGCCTTTCATTCAAGTGGTGATGGGCCGGGCGAGGCGGGACATATTGACAATGTTTACGATATAGACATTTATCGACGCGTTATTTCCATGACATCATTCAAATATCAAGTGACGATTGTCTTTTTAAATGCATAGAGCTCTTTACATTACATTAATTGTTTTTGTTGTTTAATGTTCGTGTTTTTTTACCATCAGGTCGTGTTATTTATTTGATTGTGAAATACGTAATGGGCAAAATAACAATGACAAATAACGTCAGTTTTTTCGGTTAGAAATAACAACTTTGTTCTCGGTGTATTCCAAATCTGTATTAACTATTTAATATAACTGGTAGTTTCTAAAGGGTTAAATCGGTTTTGATATTATACATCTTGCTATTTAATGGTAGTGGATAAAGGAGTATTAAATTGCATCCCTGCGCTAAATAATTAATATCCATTGCAACATTAGAAATACTATATTCACATGTTAAGTGCTTTATAGACTGCATACAGTGTATCAGCGGATAAGGCACATATTATTAACCTGTTTGCTTAACCGTTTATCTGTATATTAATATACAATTATATATTATAATACGTAAAAACAATTTTAAAACGAGAGTTATGGTATTTCATCATACTATAACCAAACGAAACCGATTAGAACAGAAGCAAACGGGCACCAATCTTGACGTTTTCCGACTTGGTTGTTAATTTTTTTTAATAACTGTATTCCATGTTCACACAAGTTTAGAGAGATCGATTAAATGATTTAGAACGAAATATATTTTGAAAACTCACTGTTCAGTCAGGATAAAACAAAGACCGCAGCCGATACAGTCAATTAATGCGCAAAATAAAGTCAGATACTAAAGCATTTTATGCGCTTTACAAACCTCACAATTAAAAAAAATGAACATGCTAAAACAATAATAATTAACTAATTACAATGAACGGACTTTTTAAATAAAAATATAAGGTATACCCGTGTAGTTTGCTATAAACGGATTAAAAGAATACACATAAATAAAAGGTATGAGGGCCATCATAAACTAACCATAGGAATATAATTGAAATATAGGTAATATTATTTATGTAATAAAAACTATTTCAGCTATATACATCAAAACATCCTAAGATAAGTACGAAAACGCTTAACCCATTTATGCCTAGCGTCTAGAAAAAAGGCCTGATGCGGCGTCTCATCTGGGTCTGCGCGGTTTGCTTAAAGGAATTTCTGTAAGAAATATTCTAAATATAGAAATAAATATACTAGACATCCCTTATTTTGGAAAAAAATTGATCCAATTTAGAAGGATGGGAGAGTCCACTAGGCATAAATGGGTTAAGTTGGGGCTCATGAAATGCGCATCACTCAGTTTGCAATTTAGCTGTCGTCAAAACACGTTCGAATTCGACAATTATATGCACCGAGAATATCGGCCTTTCATCTTTAATTTTTTAAAGGACAGCTGTGAAATCCAGTCACAATAACGAAGTTTATAAATGCCCCGTAAATTATCAACCCGAGTGAGATAACGACAAATATTTTCTCATATCTACCCGTAAACGTGAGTGCGTCGGTAAATTCGACCTTCACCCCGGACGAATGAAAACGAAAATAGCACAGACGGGTGGAGGTGATTCATTCTCAATCGCTTAACATAACTCAACTCGATATTGCGTGGATTGAAATTTGCACAGGAGGACGATCTCAGTTTACATTTTATGAAATTGAACCACCTTTTAACCACGTCATCTGTGGTCGTCAATGTTTAATATTCTTCTAAAACGCACAGCATTATGTAACAGCATAGCATTTCAGCACAGCTGGGAAAACCGTTTACTTAA
This sequence comes from Dreissena polymorpha, assembly GCF_020536995.1. Lineage (NCBI taxonomy): Eukaryota > Metazoa > Mollusca > Bivalvia > Myida > Dreissenidae > Dreissena > Dreissena polymorpha. Next base: position 23,453,441 of record NC_068358.1, on the reverse strand, counting down.
TACTTTGAAAACGTTCAAGCCAACAATTGCGGGATTCGTAAACTGATGAAAAGCTCCAGTGCTTATCATTGACCGTTCCTTTAAAGTCGACCCAACTCAGTTCATTTAGTCGATCTAATTGCATTTTTTATTTCTTGCGTGTTTCTGTGCTGCTCTCTTTTGGCAGTTTGTCACTCAATATTTATAGAGTTATCAACAAGTAAAGCAGCTGTTATGATTGAATAGACTGAATAAGACGGGAGGCGGAAAACTACGACGGGCGAGGCATGGTCAGGGGTGATAACCCCAAAAAAGGGTTAGGGTAAGGGTTAGGGTTAGGGGTCGGGTTAGGGTTAGGGTTGGGTTTATGCTAACCCAAACCCTAACCCGACCCCTAACACTAACCCAAACCCTAACCCTAACCTTCTAACCCCCCCCCCCCTCCTTGCGTAATACCATACCATGCCTCGCCCGTTGTAGTTTTCCGCCTCCCATTTCAGACACATACAATGATACATTAGACATGCGGTGTCGATGTATAGTATTTCGGAGGCGATGTGCTTTTCAAAACTCATTTGCCCGTTTTTACCAACCCTTGGCTGCGTCGGTTATTGGCGACGCGAAAAAACCTGACGATTTTCAAGCCTACTTTAGGACACGGAAAATTTTCTTCGTGTATATTTGTTTGCGCTTGTTTACGGTATATATATTGTTCACCGTTTTTCAACAGCATTTCAGTCATATATTGCAACGGTTGAACGATTTACATAATAAAGACATTCTTGGGTTTGCTGGTTTACAAGTACGAATTAGTATATATTATTATGCCAGTATCTGTCGACTGCTCTATTTGCATCGGGAAGCGGACAACGAGCGAGGCCTGGTATAGGGGAGATAACCCTGGGTTATGATTAGGGTTAAGGTTAGGGGTCATGTTGGGGTTAAGGTTAGGGTTAAGGCTAATTTGCATCAGGGGTTGTAAGCTAGTATGGCTGTATAATTAAGTGTCAGATTGAACAATCGCTACATCAGTCATGTGACCGGAATCAGTTCGGTGTATCCACTATTAAATTTTACCAGGTACGTTTACCCATGGGAAACATTCAACTCTCATTTCACTCCCTGAATGTACACGGGCGAAAGACGGCGAGTGAGCTAGTTTGTCGTGGGCTGTTTAAAGTCAACATTTCATGAGAAAAACACAAACGATTGACACCATCCGACGTCATCTTAGAACCGGACATGCATTACCCGATAGACATAGACAGTTAAGAATTCAGCGATATCGTTTTATAAATGGACTATCACGGCCATCGTCATACAACGGATGCACTTTTGACCCGATAATTTGAGCCGCGTTCTGAGACAACTGGGCATAATGCATGTGCGTAATGTGTCGTCCCAGATTAGCCTGTGCATATATGGTATTTTTAGTTTCAAGGAAGTCCCTCCTTACCGAAAATCACGTTAAGGCGGAAAGTGTCGTCCCTGATTAGCCTGTGCGGACTGCACAGGCTAATCTGGGATGACACTTTACGCACATGCATTAAGCCCAGTTTTCTCAGAACAAGACTCGTTTGAATAAAGGACCGAGTAGTGGTGTAAAGGATGACTTGCCGATGCAACAGGAGTTTTAGTTTGTTTGTATCAGATATTGTCCTAGCAATGGACTTCACAACCAGACAAAGCCAAAGAATTGGGCTCGTCATCCGAGATTGTCTGTACCGTGGACATCTCTTAAAAACTACGGTTCCAAAAATTCATATTGACTCACCATATGTAATCATGTCAAATAAAAGCGCCGATGGCTTTGCAGTTTTTCGCTATTGCATAACATAGGCACAAATTATTTGTCGCAATTATTTCTATTTTTTAAATATAATGTTTAAACCAAACACAACGCTTTCGGCTTTATTGCGTTTGCCTAAATGCAAATGGCATGCACTGGTTTGCACCCTATGACGACTTGTTGAATGTACAGCAAATAAGATGATAATTGTACTTTAAGAACCATTTACAATAAATTAACATTATGTGCAAAGGTAATCTAGATACACCTAGATGAAGTATACATAATACACACACCTTCTAGGAAAGAATACAGGATAAATTGCTGCTAACAGTGGAGACTATATCAGATGTTCACACCTGTACAACTAGTAATACAACAGTCAAGCAATGATGACCAGGTTATGCAACAGACATGTCATGGTGTATTGGATTCTCAGCATCAAACTGCACCTGTAAGCCTTCCTTATTAGATTTTACGCCCCTCAGACAGATTAGTGCAACAATGTCACAGATACAATGAAGCTGAATGGACTATGTGAAATATATACATGTAGATGCACATTGTCAGTTTATATTGCTATGCATGAATGTGTAAAAAATAATCACCAAATTTTTACTGCAGGAATAAATATGGAACAATTTAAAAATGTTACAGAAAACAGTACTTCTTTTTTTTTCATCCTTATATGAATTATTGTGATTTGGTGAATCATACCAGATCAATCAATTGGCTTGGAAAACATGGTTTAACATTTGTTCGCCAGACAACAACTAAAAATGAACAGTCATGGAAATGACTGACATTATTGACCCGACAACCTATTTTCATATCAGTGTATGAAGTCATTTTCTTGTTCAGAGTCTCTTGCTCAGAGTCTTTGTGTACTTTACGTTTAACCCTTTGAATGCTGGGAAATTTGTCTTCTGCTAAAATGTCGTCTGCTGAATTTCAAAAATTAGCATTTTCTTCCATTTTTTTTCAAAGAATACTATCAGAATAGCAAACAGTTTGGATCCTGATGAGACGCCACGTTCTGTGGCGTCTCATCTGGATCCAAACTGTTTGCAAAGGCCTTCAAAATTTGGTTCCCACACTGAAAGGGTTAAGAGCTCAGTACTGTTCATACATGACAACAGTGTGATAGTTCTTCATTGGCATAAGTTAAAAATTTGTGAGAGAGGAGTTTTTTTTTACAAATAATAACACAGCTTTAAAATATATATTCACTTTTTATTTAAGTATTTAATAATATTTTATCATAACTTTTTTCATCACAAAACATCAACCTTAAATAATTATCAACAACACATAATTATATAATAATAATAATAAAAAAAATTAAAAATAACATTGACAAACATCGAAGACATACAAATCATACATAAGGATCTCCGATGATTTTCACAGTGTATTTGATAAATTTACATATACATGTCTTTCAAATACAATGTATTAAACTACATTGCAATTAAAGAAAACAGCAGGTTTCATTAAATTATCACCGGGTTGTTTTAGAAACAAACTAGACCATCACAATGTGCCTTTTAAATGGCTTCTTTACTCGGAACATGCCAGTAAATATTCTTTGGGTTCAATAAACCGCAGCATACATGTAATTTTTGTATGTGATCCTAAAATTCTGCTGCCTATAAAACATATCCAACCTACATAATTATTTGTTGATTCACAAAAACATTGCACATTTACTGAAACTCATTTTTTTAAGCAAAATAGGAAGTTGTAATTTACCAAATATTTGAGAAGTGCAATAGTTTCCAGTCGAATGGGACTTAATTCTCTCATTATCTTTCATGCTTGAATTGATTTTATTTGCAATACATGGGAAGAGTCAATACATGTCCAAAGAAATATATTTTAACTATAAATATTAAGGAAATAATGCACATAAAATTGAAGCCATATGCTCGATAATAGTATTACACTCTAAAGAAATGCTCTTCATAAATAATTAACTTTCATGTGATTTAAAAAAAAAATATCTGTAATTTCTGTAATTGCTATTAAAACATAGCATTTATTTTATTATATTAATTAAATGAAAACCAGGACACTTTGTATGCTGAGCAAAAAACAGGCAAAGTAACAGAAAACCTTTAAAATAAACATTAAGTATGTCGAGCAACGTAATGGCAATGAGGAAAAACAAGAAATAGATATTGGAATTCCGATAAATGTGAACTGGTTACTAAACTAAGTACTGCTTTTAGATCTGGAAATGATTCAGCTATTTCTTTACAGCAAGCGTCATTCTCTAAAATAGGACATAACAATGTTTGTAGCTATAGAAACCATTACTTAGTATCCTTGTTATTGTTGTTAACATAAAACATGACTAGCAGATTTTGCTCATTTACTGCAGCTGCTGTTTTGCAAGATTATTGTTATTATCTTTATCATAAAGTTTATGACAAATTTTGCATGTAAACAACTTGCGGCGCAACTGTCACCTCTAGTGTTTGAAGGGAAAGCCTACTTTTTATAGAATGATTGCATTAATGATCATCCATATATACCTACTATTTATAGAATGATTGCATTAATGATCATAAATATGCCTACTATTAATAGAATGATTGCATTAATGATCATCCAAATATTCGTTAAAAAAAAGTTTTTGTAAAAAACAAAATTATCTAAATGTATTTTTTTTGGCACACATTTTTTGCCAAATTTTTTTTTTAATGTAAGTTTTGGTACAATGTATCAATAAGGAAATGTATTTTCTTGAATAAAATGAAATTTAAACATTTGACATACCACCATGTCACTAAATTTATGTTTTTCAACAAATCAACCGCAATCAATTGGGAAGGTTTAAGGTTATCACGTTTTTAAGAAAAATAATTTACTGGCTTTTATAGGAATACATATGTAGTTCATTGCCTTTTATCTTATTGCCTCTTATCTTAGCTCTTTCAGTGCTGGAACCGAATTGTGAAGGCCTTTGCAAACAGTTTGGATCCAGATGAGATGCCACAGAACGTGGCGTCTCATCAGGATCCAAACTGTTTGCTATTCTGATAGTATTCTTTGAAAAAAATCGAAGAAAATGCTAATTTTTTTAATTCAGCAGACGACATTTTAGCAGACAACAAATTTCCCAGCATGCAAAGGGTTAGTGTAAGTATTACATGTACAACTCTACAACATTGCACTGAGACATGTATCCCATCATTAGGTTTCAACCACACAATAAAATATCAGCTATTGGTAACCAATGTGCCTATGTTGGCACAGATTTTAGATCCGTACACAAACCTGATTGAGTATTAATTATCATCACTTTCTTTTGATAATCAAATATCTTTTTTTCCCTGTTCTTTGGCAACACTTGGCATCCATTGCAAAAACTCATGACTCAGTCACAAAACAGTCGCTACATCCTCAAGTTTTCCCTCTAAAATATGGGAACTTGTATTCTGCACCAGGCTGCAGATGCCCTTGAAAACGAATTCAACAAGTTCAAGGTGAACACTTCCTGGTAAAGGTCCGCCAAAATGACTCAGTCAAAAGTGCTCACATTATTCTCCACTATTCCTTCTGACCTACAAATACCAGTTCTCAGCACCAGGCTTTGGTGACCCTTGACAGAGAGTTAAAAGAGTTCAAGTAGAACACTTCAAGGTCAAGGTCAGCTCCCCAAAGGCTCAGGTCCCACAGCAACCCCATGTCCACTGCGGCCACAGGACATCATACCCACTTCTGACCACTCGTCCTTGTCAGGGTCGTAACATTCCACCATTGATAGAAACTCGTTTCCATCATAACCCCCTGAAAACAGAAATTAATTTTGATATCATTAAACAAAGCTATTCCTTGAATTTAGATGCAGAACTGTATATGTGATAATATGATTACCGGTAAACACTTTATGAAAAGAAAAGATTTAATATTTTCTTCTTACATTTTCTACTATCATATTGTTCAATTCTTATTAAGGATCAATTGTTAAGAGAAAAATAATGAGTAGTAAGTTTTCAATACTTATACTCAACACCCAACAGTTTCGAATGAAAAACGACATCAAAATCTGTTACAACAAAGAAATTTTATATAATGAAATTATAAAGTGGCAAAAATAATTTTTTTTAATTAACATAAACATTGCATACGTGAATATAAATGCCACCCACCTAATGCATATAGTTTCCCGCCCCACGCCACGACACTAAGTGCGCTGCGTGGACTCTTCATGGGTGCCACAAACTCCCACACGTCCCTCGTGAGGCAGTATCTCTCGACCGAACTCAGCTGACTAGTGCTGTTGTAGCCCCCCACCGCGTAAACGTAACCATCCAGGGAGGTAATGCCTTCAATAGAGAAATGTAACATTGAAATCTCTTTGCCTCCTACACACATACAGTATTTTGTAATTTCTCTGTTGTTGTTGCTACACATTGAGATAAAGACAATGACAGGTTACATGAAGCCGTTCAGGGACATGATGCCTGCAATCAAGGAAGGTTACGTTCAACCCTTTACCAGTCAGATGCCCACTTTGATGCATTTGTACAGATCCTTAAATCCTTAAATCAAATGCTCTTTCAGACCATTCTTACCCGGTACTAGATTCACGTTCTTATAAGTCCTCATTTCTAACCCTAAGATACTGATGAGCAGCAAACAGCAAAAAACCTTAACAGCCTGCAAGTTACCGTTTTCACTTTGCTTCTGAGTGCAAAAGGGTTATATCTGTTTGACACCTACATACATATTGTGATATTTATCTATTGTTGTTGTTGCCACATTCGGAGATATAGAGGATGACTGGTTATTGCCCTATTGATTTGTAATATATAAGGTGAGGCTTAGAATATAATAACCGCGAGACTTGCAGAGCCGTAATATTATTTGTGCTAAGCCTGACCTACTTTTTAAAAAACATTTAATGAAACATTGTTGAAATGACTTAAACTTGCGCATTTAAGCACAAATGAATCTATTTAATTTTATGAAGTAATGACACATGCAGATTTATTTTTAAGTATTTATAAAATAATTTTTTTACTGCTTTTTGTGTTAAAAAGGAACTTTATCTTGGCATCAAATTGTTTGTTATGTCAAATCTGATTCATTTCTTTAGTAAACAATGACTTTGAAGTTTGTATTCTACAAGCTTTGCAAATACAAAATGTACAACATAAAACATTTTGTGACTTTTAACACAATACAAACATGGCTATTCCTTACATTTATTTTCCAACATTTGACATTACATGCATCATATAAAAACATCTTGAATAATAATCGTAATTTTGTAATAAACTAAATTATTTGTATAAAAACCTTTTGAATAATAATCATCAGTTTGTAATAAACTTAATTTGTTAAACTAAAACTTAATTATTCTTCATAAACCACATCTGCCTATGATGTCAGTAGGTAGCATTTATATTATGTGTTATGTTTGTAATAAACGTAAATCATAATCTGCTAGATAAGGTTAAGTCACCGCCAAAGTTATGACAACCTGATGATTTATTACATAAAAAATGTTTTTAGATCAAGAACATTCTAACCTAGCTCTTTAATGCAATTCAGGTTTTGCAGTTAATGGGAACAATTGTTAGTGAATGCTTGAATGAAAGAAATTTCTTGCAATTTGTTTTAGGTTCAGAGAAAACTGACCGACATTATTGCAGTCATAAATTAGAGCTTTGTCACAGACGTGACGAATACCCCCACATACCGCATTGACACATAATATTTTGCATGTCGTCTTCACAAAAAACAGCGGACACCTTGCTCAATTTTTAAAACGCACTTAGTGACCCCTTGACCTAGTTTTTGACCCAGAAAGGCTCATGTTCTAACTTGGCCTTAAAATCATCTCCATAAAACTTCTGACCAAGTTTGGTGAAGATCGGATGTAAACTACTTAAATTAGAGAGCAGACACCATGCTGAATGTTAAAAAACGCACTAAGTGACCCCGTGACCTAGTTTTAGGCCCGGAATGGCCCATGTTCAATCTTGTCCTAGAGGTCATTTAGATAAAACTTGTGACCAAGTTTGGTGAGGATTGGATGAAAACTACTTGAATTAGAGAGCGAACAACATGGTGAGGTTTAAAACGCACTAAGATACCCCGTGACCTAGTTTTTGACCCGGCATGACCCATATTCAAACTTGCCCTAGACATTATCAAGATACAACTTCTGACCAATTTTGGTGAAGATTGGATAAAAACTACTTGAATTTATAGAGGGCGGACAACATGGTGAGGTTTAAAAAACACTAAGTGACCCGTGACCTAGTTTTTGACCCGGCATGGCCCATGTTTGAACTTGACCTACACATCATCTAGTTTTAACTTCTGACCAAGTGTGGTGAAGAATGGATTTAAACTACTTCAAATAGAGACCCGACACCATGCTAAATGTGCAAAACGTACTAAGTGACCCTGTGACCTAGTTTTTGACCCAGCATGGCCCATGTTCGATCTTGGCCTTCAGATCATCTAGATAAAACTTCTGACTAAGTTTGGTGAAGATCGGATGAAAACTACTTGAATAAAAGCTGCGCCATGAGCGCATGATACGCCCGTCGTTCGCCAATGAAGTAGTAAGGTAATAAATAACCCTTTGAATCATTTTTTTACTTCAGTTTATTTGTATTTGAATACATGGTTTATTTTATAAGTACATGAGCATGGAAATCACGAAATTTTGACGAACAAAGTCCCATAACTCTGGAACGACAATTCAGAATTCCGTCAAAAACGAAAGGGGATCAGGGTTTATCAATATTAAGATTGTGTTGAAATTTGAAAAAAATCCATCGAAGGATATTTGAGCTACAGTAGGACATTCAATGAAATCACGAAATTTTGACGAACAAAGTCCCATAACTCTGGAACGACAATTCAGAATTCCGTCAAAAACGAAAGGGGATCAGGGTTTATCAATATTAAGATTGTGTTAAAATTTGAAGAAAATCTGTCAAAGGATATTTGACGTAGCGTACGACATTAACAGACGGACGGACGGACGGACGGACGGACAGACGGACGCGGGGTATACCATAATACGTCCCGTCATAGACGGGCAAATAAAAAATCCATCGGGGGATATTTGAGCTACGGTAGGATACATGAACAACAATAACATTTAAGGTCACAGTGACCTTGACCTTAGAATGAATGACCTTGAAATGACCAGTGGTCATCTAAGTGTGCTTGCAAACCTTCATGTCAAGTTTGAAGACTCTATGTCCAAGCATACCAAAGTTATAACAATTTTAACATTTTAACATTTAAGGTCACAGTGACCTTGACCTTCAAATGAATGACATTGAAATGACCAGTGGTCATCTTCTAGTACTGGCCAATCTTTATTTCAAGTTTGAAGACTCTAGGTACAAGCATACCAAAGTTATAACATGAAATAAGAACTTTAACATTTTTACATTCAAGGTCACAGTGACCTTGACCTTCAAATGAATGACCTTGAAATGTCCAGGGGTTACTTACTAGTTCTGGCCAACCTTCATGTCAAGTTTCAAGACTCTAGGTCCAAGCATACCAAAGTTATAACAACTTTAACATTTTTACATTCAAGGTCACAGTGACCTTGACCTTCAAATGAATGACCTTGAAATGTCCAGTGGTTACTTACTAGTTCTGGCCAACCTTCATGTCAAGTTTCAAGACTCTAGGTCCAAGCATACCAAAGTTATAACAACTTTAACATTTTTATATAGCTACAGTAGGACATTCAATGAAATCACGAAATTTTGACGAACAAAGTCCCATAACTCTGGAACGACAATTCAGAATTCCGTCAAAAACGAAAGGGGATCAGGGTTTATCAATATTAAGATTGTGTTAAAATTTGAAGAAAATCTGTCAAAGGATATTTGACGTAGCGTACGACATTAACAGACGGACGGACGGACGGACGGACGGACAGACGGACGGACAGACGGACGGACAGACGGACGGACAGACGGACGCGGGGTATACCATAATACGTCCCGTCATAGACGGGCGTATAATAAGAGAGAGGACACCATGCTGAATGTTAAAAAAAAGCACTAAGTGACCCTGTGACCTAGTATTTGACCCAGCAAGGCCCATGTTCGAACTTGGCCTTAAAATCATCTAGATACAACTTCTGACCAAGTTTGGTGAAGATCGGATGAAAACTACTTGAATTAGAGAGCGGACAACATGCTGAATGTTTAAAACGCACTAAGTGACCCCGTGACCTAGTTTTTGACCCGGCAAGGCCCATGTTCGAACTTGGCCTTAAGATCATCTAGATACAACTTCTGACCAAGTTTGGTGAAGATCGGATGAAAACTACTTGAATTAGAGAGCGGACAACATGCTGAATGTTTAAAACGCACCCCATGACCTAGTTTTTGACCCGGCAAGGCCCATGTTACAACTTGGCCTTAAGATCATCTAGATACAACTTCTGACCAAGTTTGGTGAAGATCAGATGAAAACTTCTTGAATTTGAGAGCGGACAACATACTGAATGTTTAAAACGCACTAAGTGACCCCGTGACCTAGTTTTTGACCCGGCAAGGCCCATGTTCAAACTTGGCCTAGACATCATGTAGATACAACTTCTGACCAAGTTTGGTGAAGATCGGATGAAAGCTACTTGAATTAAAGAGCGGACACTTAATACGGACCGACAGACAGACTGACCGACCAACCGACAGACAAGTTCACTCCTATATACCCCCCTAAACTTCGTAGTGGGGGTATAATAATTAGTCCAGTCATATTTTACAATGACAATCATGATAAGTGTATCATCAATAATATCTATATGAACATAGCATCCATGTAATAATCTGATTTATATAGATATAATTTGTAGATCGCCATGGCGTAGTGGATAAGGTGTCTGCCTAGTGACTGGGAGTTCACGTGTTCGATCCCCACTGTGGGAGCGTTCTTTAGAACCCCTTAAACTAACATTCTGATCATCACACTTGTCACTACTAACAGCATCCTCATCATCATCATCATCATTCAATCATCATTATTTCCACCACTTGAATCATCATCTACAGCACCGTAAGTCTGAACTCACCAGCTCCACTCCGTGTTTCGTTCATAGGGGCCACGTTTGTCCATTCATCTTTCTCCGGATCATAACGTTCAACATTGCGCAATCGCTGCTGCCCATCAAATCCCCCGACGGCAAACAACAGCCTATTCACGCAAGCCACCCCATGACCTATACGCCTGTTATGCATGTTGGCTATGCTCTGCCATCTGTCTAAATCTGGATCATACCTGGAATGTGAATTTCATGTTTATAGGTAATTGTGTTGTTGTTGTTTTTCCCCCATTTTTAGAATGGGATCTGGGCCTTTTGGATTTTTAAAAATTGAATCGTTTTAACCGAATTGGGAAATTGAGATGATTTTTTATAAGTGTGTTTATCATAATTTTACTACGGTTAAAATTATAGAGCTTGATATAAAGATGAAATGATATATGGAATTAAAATTTTAAAAATATTATTTATTTTTTTAAGTATTGAAAATTTCAATAATTAAAGTTTTCAAGACAGGTTTATGATGTATTCAAACAGCGATTTTTCTTCCCCAATAGGGAAAAGTACCTCAGTATCATACCAATTTTGATTAGCGCGAAAAACCCTGAAATTAGGAAAATTCGCGTCGTGAAATCTCCCAATTGGGAATTATGGGTCTTTTTAATTGGTTAGTATTAATGGCACAAATCAACTAAAATATTGATTTACATTCATTTTGTGTGGAAATGTTCAGTGTCAGTGCTCATTTTAATTGTTAACTTGCAGATAATGCAATTTTGGAACAAAATAATTGACAATATTTTCTTTCCTTTTGGGAAATTTTTAGACTGCCATTGGGAATTATGTATTTTTTATTCAATGGGAAAAGTACCTTTTATGGGTACTTTATAAAGAAGGGAAAAAATTGCTGTCATACAATCTTATACAAAACACTTACGCAATACCATTAAAACAGCAGAGTCATTGCAATAAAATCCATTAACATTATTGTCAGCATTGTTGTTGTATTGATATTCCATTGGCCAGGTGTATTGCTTTAATATACTTTGATCTTTGCCAGGTTTTAAAGCTGTTTCGTGTATTGTTGAGCAAGATACAATACAAAGATAACAACACATTAGAATAGCAGGGAATGGCAATAACTGTACAGCAGGTTAAAATATCTAATCAATTAAATCAACTTTCTGAAATTAATTAGAAAATAATAAAATGCATTAAATAACCAACCTATATTAATCTGCATAATTAAATTTTTTTTTTCATAGATTTTTACATGGTATTTAAACAGTTTGAAAATCAAATTTAAGTTGCAGCATAACTTAACAACTTTTTGTGTCAATCTTTGGAATTGAACAATAAAGAAACTTGCCAATTAAATTTCACAAAATGTTAAATGATTTTTTAAACACAAATATGGGACTCTAAAGTTATAGTTTTACCTTAAAAGTTATTTCAATAAAATTAAAATAAAGTATTTCAAAAATGTGTTGGTACTTCCATGTTTGTATCCTCATAGCATTTAATATCAGTCTACCAAATGTTGAACAATATGATAATAATAATATTAAATCAAGATAAGAAAGTAACAATTGTTGAACTCCAGATGTATTGAATGACCATATATATAAATCAATTTACCCTACGAAATAAATGCTAAGTCATCAAAGTAAAAAATCAATAACCATTGTGCTTTTGTTCGTGTTACTATTTTGGTTGGTAAATAATCAGATTTTTTACATACACAAAAGCCGGCTTAATTGATACATAGAAATAAATTATTCACTGATTAAATAGGTGTCTTAGTCTTTTATTCCCTATACCAATAGAACAAAAGAATTTGTCCAATGGATTTATGATAGCTAATGTATTAAATATAGTTTCTGCAAAAGATTGTTTGCATTGTAATTGTTTGAACCATTAATTTTTTAATCAGAGACAAGTAATGTAGGTTTATCGTAATGTTTACAATAGTTAATACTTGCCAGTCCTTTACAACACAATCGCATGACTTGCAAAATCCTTTATCAAAACCGTCGCCCATTTGACTTGAACTTTGACTCTATCATCAAAATCATGCTACAACTGTTCTGAATGTGGCCCATTTTGATTTAGCATATAAAATCAACAACTTTGCTTGCTTTAACTTAGTATGATATTTATTAACTTTTTTGCCAAGATTCAATAGATTTCTTTTTGATAAAATAAAATAGTTGATAAAATGTAATTACTTTTACGAACATTTAAGCACTGTTGGGACATTTAAAAAAATGTAGGTCTCAACCTTTATTGTTATTTGAGGAACATTTTTGCAAGTAATTATTCTTTGACACAAAAATTTAAAAAACACATTTCATATGCTTAATATTTTCTACAGAAACGCAATTTTAAACAATCTTTCATGATTTGAATTTAGGTTTTAAGAGAACTAATGTATCTCACTTATACTTTCCACTAATATATTTCACTCATGTTTTAAAAAAACTTACAAAATTGGATGTATTGCAGATGTAATAAAATGGTTTTAGGTATCAACAAAAATAATTTCCTTGTTTTTAAAACTGAAAGCTTGTTAATTTTAAATTATGCTTGTTTCAATTAAGCATGTAAGAAGGCGACATAAACGTATATACAATTTTCATGCATGAAAATAGGAAATTTCTTAAGATATCCTAAAACAAAAATCTGTAAATATTTTGCACCTTTCTGCCGAGTTATGATGCACAGTCCCTTGTGAGCCACCTACAGCGTAGATCATGTTATCCATTGCACACACCCCAACCCGATTACGCGGCACTAACATAGGACAGCGCGGTATCCAGCAATGCCGATACTGGTCGTACATGTCCACAGTGTTCGAGTCCAGGTTACCCTCTGTGGGAGAATTATTTCTACCCCCAACTGTGTAGAACGAGCCCTTAACGGTACACCCGCAAAGGCCGCTACGGGGCGTTGGGAGATCGGGAAGTTTTGACCACTGATTTGTTTGGGGATTGTAGCACTCAAAAACACTTAACGAGTGTCTTAAATATCCACCAGCTGAGAATATCACAAGAGGAGAACATGGCTTTCGGGGTTTATCGGGACAGGTTTGATGGAGTTTGAGACCCTGAAAGATTCGTGACAAGTATTCTTGGCATTGAGGCATTTTCTTAAGCACAGAACAGTGAGTCAACTGGTTTTCTAGAAAATTTGGTGACAAGAAATGGCAGCGCACAGCTGAGAGCATTCCCTCGAGTTTACAGAGTCGTCTCTCGGTGTCTTGTTGCACCCATCGTATCACAGCATTGAAGATCTCTGACTCACATTTGATATTGAGTTCGTCGTGTTTGATTAGATTCACTAACTGGCAGGCGGAGAGTTGAAGGAATTCATCACATTTTATCACCTCAGAAAAATGCTTGTAAATATATTCTCTAGCTTTCGCTTCCAAGTCCAAACACCCGTGTTCACAAGCAAAATCTGTTATTCCTATACAATTACTTGCATCTAACTGCTGTTCTAAAAATACACTACATGCTTCCACTACATGGTTCATTTGAAACATTGTCGCTGCAGGTAACAAGAAACACACATTTTGTTCATTCACACGAATTTCAGCTGTGTATGCGAACTCTATTAACACAGAAAGCATACATGGATGTATCCCATGTAAGGGAATAATACTCATTTCTTCCTCGCGCATTCCACCAGTAAACATTGAACGAAAATATGAACTGGCCGATGCTAGAACAATTTTATGACACAGAAACTTTTCGTCTCCAGCAACCAAAGTCACATCACATAGTTTTTCAGATCGTCTTAATGAATTCATAATTTCCAAAGCTTCTTTTGGATGCTTCTTGACATTAAAGTACATACATCCATCTGCTTTTTCTGTGGTAACAGGACGTGGCCGGTAACATGAGGAAAACTCAGCCCTTTCTGCGATTTTCTTCTCAAAATCTGTAAATTCACAGTCCTCCACCTGCATTTTTTCCGGCCGTCCACTCATCTTGGTCTAATGGTGAGATTTCTTTGGGACCATTATTACAATACTCTCTGAAAAAAGAGCAAAAATGTTTATCAGATAAAAATTATCACGCACATCTAAATAAGTGTTGTTAGCAGAGGTCAAAAAAGGCTAATTGCCAATAACAAAAATTTACAGATAAGTTAAAAGTGGTTTTACTTTTTTTTGCAAAATTTGCTGGTGTGAAAAAGCAGGTTTATAACTACAGGGAAAATTTTGCTGAGATAAAATTTAAAACATATCTTAGTTAGTGGTATTTTACCACAGGTCAAAAGTAGTTTCTTGTCTGACAATTAAAAAAAATCACAGATCTGTAAAAAGCGGTTTATTTTCTATTGAAAGATGTTTTGCTCTTTTTGCATGAAAATGCAGGTTATAATTACTAAAATTCAATTTTGTTTAAACAATTATTATTTCTATTTTTTTTATATGTTTGATTTTTGTATTGTTCATATTGGGGATTATTATTTTATTCTTTGTATAGTTCTGTTTGTTATATTGTAAATATTCATACAATTGCAATTTTTTTAACGTTGTTTATTTTCTTTGTGAATGGTACAAGAAAGAGTTAAACGGTACAAAATGTAAAGCCATGATCCTAGGTATCCATTTAAATCATATTTTAAATTATTTTCTGTGACAATAAAAACAATAAAAGTTCTTTAAATTAAATTTGTTTATTTTTTTCCTACACATGATTTTTTGCTACAATGATTGATATTAAATCACTCATTGATAACCTATAATATATATCAAAACTAAAACATCAGAAAGTATTCATTTTTTTTTTTAATAATTGGTAGCACCGTAAATCATATTTCAAATTTAAACTTCATTAGATAATATTAAAAACATTCTTTTAATGTAAGTTGTATAACTTTTTTTTTAAATAAAAGGGTACATTCTCAAAAAAGTGAGGTACAAACAGGTAACATAGTGACAAAATAACATAATAAAATATGTAAAAAGTTTTCTTAACTTTACCTTTATTTTTTTCATGGGTATAATATATTAGGCTTTATATTATTGTTTTTGAGCCAGTTAAGGTTTTCTTAATATTAGTTTAAGAAAATTATTTTGACTTAAAATGATTTCAATGAGAATATAAATAAGGTTATTCATTTCATATAATTAATAACTTAATATATATATTTTATTTTGTTCTGATTTTATCAATTATAAATATCAAAATGTTCACGCACCATTAAAACAATCAAAATAATTATTAAATCAGACTTTTTAGAAACATATCAAGACACAATAAATAAATACTGAAGAATATTGAATAAAGTAAACACAATTATATAAAAAATATATATCACCAGCTTTTGTCATCCTTTATCCATAGTCATTAAGTATTCTGTAAAGAATATTCTTTCAGTTTTCAAAGTAATCAATGTTTTTATTAAAAGTTTCACCATTAAAAACAACACAAAATACAAACAAAAAACTATCAAACCTTTTTTATAAAGAAATATTAATCCCAAAAAATTCTAGTACTAATTTAAATCCATATCAATATTAACAATACTTGTAAAAACACAAACTCCACAAAGGTAACACTTGTTTCACAACACCACTCTCAATATTGCCATGCAGTGACACAGCAACTTCTCATTTCACTTGTCATTTGTTCTTACATTAACAGTGGAGTACTGAAGAGGTACAGTTGGTTGTACAGTTGGCTGACGATACTGTGTGATACTGTGGTATATTCAATAAACTCTCCAGCGGACCGTGATAATTGTATATACACTAAACTCCACCTTGTTGTACTAGCCGTGACCGAGTTGTTAAAGGCGCAATTTAAATCTTTGGGCTGTGATACAATTAATACGTAATCTTCTAATATGTTTCTGTTCAGTATCTTTTTTATTTAATGATTTATTAGAAGGTTTTGACTGAACAATTAGTGTTTGAGCCAGTTATATTTGTTGTTTAAAATTCATGCAACCCTGTACACATGCCCGTGTTAAGTTGTTTTTTATTTTACCATAAAATGCTTACACTTACATATATATTTTATAAAATAATAGTTTATATAATAATTTATAAAAACATGCTTTACATTCAGTAATCCATAATATCAGTCTTGACAGATATTCTACATTATATACTGTTTTGATTTCTAATGTTAAATAAATACAATTGCTAAACTGTTGGAGGGATGAAAAAAACAAAACTAACAACAGTTGTTGTTATATTTATATTTACATATTAATAACAAATTAAGTGGTTGAAACAGCATCTGTGTGAGACATAAATTTTATGAGGCAGACAGTATTCAAATATGTATAAAGTTTGCAAAAAACATGTTACATTATATTTTGAAAACTGATACAAATATGCAAGTCCTACACATATTTTTTTCCCTCTGAACACATACCGCCTCTTCAATTACAGTGAAATGTTGCTTTCAAGCATGCCGTTTTAAAGTAAATAAACAAGCCATGTATTTTTGAACACTGGACAGCATAAAATAAAACAATCAAATGCGCCTGGTATTAAAAAAATTTGCCTCGTCACTAACCAAGTATAGCACATCAAGGGTACTTTCCACCAATCTGATTAGTTCATGCTATTTACCAGTTTGGGAAAGCCACTGTTGGCCACAATCATGTACCGTTAATGACACTTTGACAGCTCTATTGTCAGTCCTACATACCGTAATTACTTGTCAGTGATCCTTCATTAGTCTCCAATAAATAGGTATCACCATAAAACTGATGGTCCAGTTTTTTTAAACAAACGTCATTACACCCTACTGTTTAACCAATCAAAATATGATACTGAACATTGCTTAAATATATAGGATAGTCATGCAGAATATGTCTGTAAATGAATTGTGCTGATTCATTTACTACAAAAAACAATAACCACTCATTAAGTCATTATCTACCATTTTTTACTATGTTACTATTGACAACTTTATAGCATTCATATTCTGATGAATCAAAAACAAATATCTAATTCAAAATTATTTGATACATTTATCTTATTTATACCTTGTGCTGTTATTTTATAAACATTACATTTCTGTCTAAAGCGAACAACAAATATAAGGATTTTAATTCAATATTCAAGCCACTTATTTTATTTTTACTGATATACAAGGACTATTTTCATAATGAATAAAGTGAAATTAAAAGGGATGCAATTATAACAATACTTGTAACACCATGATAGCAAATTTACTGAACAAACCTTTGCCATCACAAAAATCCACATCACTCAACAAGAATGCCTGCTTTCATCATCACTTTAAGAAAGATAATGATACTGCACATACCGGTACATCATTCAATTTTAGCTGACACCAATAAGATAACAACTATCTTCACAGGACATTTAAATCTCACCCCCATTTATTGCACACGGCTGTTTTGGCGTACTTAATCACTCTTCCAAAAGTGCGCACTGGCTATGAGTAGGTAACTTTAAATATCTTGTGAACGTGAGTCGCACTGCAGAAAGTAAACATTAGTCTTATCAGCAGCAACCTATCATAAAAAAAGACAAGGGTACAATATGAGCGTTGAGTATTAAACTGTCATCATCAAAATATGGCCAATCAAAAACGGCCAGTCACGTTTACTTGAACATGATTAAGTAATCAGCTTTAAAATGCGTTTAAAGTATTTAATAATAAACCCACTGAAGGAAGCGAGACTGAGTATGTATTGCTTTCAAGTATTGATCTGTAATAAACCATAATGGTGAAGGTCAAGGTTGAATCACGTTCACTGAAATGACATGACAAAATTTGCTATCCTGGCAAATTTAAACCACCAAAGCTTGCAGTGCTTTCCTTTGGAAAGATTTAAATGCTTTTTATCATTTTTGACTGATAATAAAATATTAAACATATTTATGACTAGTTTGAGTGTAATAGATTTCAAGGCTAAAAATAATTAGATATCATTTTTATCGAATTATCAGCTACCCTAGCTTCATTGAATATATTATCTCTTTCAATATTTGGACCTTAACTTATATATAACTCTTTTTTATTATTCAAAAATAAATTATTACTCTCTTAAATATCAAACACAAACAAAAAATAATGGCACAGTTGTGGAATGACATTTAACACCAAGCAAACCACATCATAATTTATATGTTGTGTTTCACCTGACACACTTTGACTTTTAAATATTGACAAAGAAAAGTTCATAGAGACCATTTTTCATCAATGAGCAATTAATTGCACACTCTCAACAACTGAAATTTATGTTACTTTTTAATTGCAATATCAATAGGGTTACATTTAAAAGGATAATAACTTGAAATGTTGCCTATGATTATAATTAATATAACTATCGGTAATACGTCATACATGTATGTGTTCATTAGAAACAAAAGGGGGAAAATATTTAATTCTACGGTTTCTGTCATACGGTTTTTAAATTGAATAAACAGCACATTTAAGTAATTGTTTCCTACTGTGAAGTCAAAAGCTATTCTGTGCACACTAATTTAAAAGACAAAAAAAAAGGGGTTTTGTATCAACTAAAATTTTGCAAATACATTAGTGAAAAATAAACCTGCGGAATATAACTATCGGTTAAAATTAACTTTCTTTTGTAAAAGCTATCAAGAATAAGCATGATCTGTTGTCATCCTTAAGTATGAGTCATTAATGAATAAAAGGACAAAATAAGCAAAGGCTTGACACGATCCTCTTCTCAAGTAACAAAACACATCCAAACAAAATGTGAATACTTCAAGTTTATCATAACCAGAGAAACATAAACTTTCCATGCGATTTTCTTTGCCTCTATAAAAGAAACAATAATCAAAATACATTGGTTCCAAACATTTTAAAATTAGGTCTATTTAGACATATGAATTAGTATTTGTTACTTAATTCACCAAATACAATAATCCTAACAGCATTATTCTTCATTTCATTGTGTGCAAGTCTTTCCCCTCTTCATTACATTGTGTGCAAGTCTTTCCCCTCTTCATTACATTGTGTGCAAGTCTTTCCCCTCTTCATTACATTGTGTCCAAGTCTTTCTCCTCTTCATTACATTGTGTGCAAGTCTTTCCCCTCTTCATTACATTGTGTCCAAGTCTTTCCCCTCTTCATTACATTGTGTGCAAGTCTTTCCCCTCTTCATTACATTGTGTGCAAGCTCTTTCCCCTCTTCATTACATTGTGTGCAAGTCTTTCCCCTCTCAGAAACAAATACAAATTTCACAGCAATTATGTTACATTTATATCTTGATTGTGGTTTATGAAATAATTTTAGAAGTGAAATGTGCTTAACATTGTGGTTTTTAGGAAGTAATAAATTATATTATTTACATCCTTTAGGAAACAGTTTGTAAGGGGAGTCCAGACATGTCATTAACTATGGTCAATTATAGTTACAAAAATTAAATCAATGAAGATTACATTATGATAAATGTACTTAAAACTATGCTAAATTAAAGAACAAGATGTCCTTTAAAACCTTCCTTATAAGGAAATGTTAATTACATCATCATAGAACCAGAATCTAATCATGTAGGGAACACTTTAATTTTTTCAAATGAATATTACCATATAATGCTCCATTAATTAAGTAAATAGTATAAAAAAATTTACAAAATAGATATGGAGCTACAACAAGAGACAACCTATTTTGCGAGCTGATCAATGAAGAATGTTTGAACTGTTGCTTTTATTGATATTTAAAAACACACATTATACAACAATTTGTGCATGAGATAGGTGGAATATCGTTAGAATATAATAATGTTATATATGAAGTTACCAATTTATGAATTGCTTCATACCTATCAAAGTGTATATGGTCAAAGTAAATGTACTGAATTTTCCTTGAAGTCAATTCATATTAACTACCAGTAGTTTTAATGTTTTATTAGTTACAAAATATTGTTGTTCAAGAAAATGAATTACGTTATAGAATATAGTACATAATGAGGATTTAAATAAGACTGTGAAAATACTTTCTACAGCTTTAGTACAACTTAATAAATGTAAAGGAAGGTAAAACATAAATGTCATTTTTTATCAACAATAAAGAAACACATTTAATTTACCTTATTTATGGAATAAATATTCCTGTAAGAACAGTTGGCTTAAACCACGACTTTATTCTGCGACACCAGACACTGAATCAAATATCATGGTGCATAGCCATAACCATTATAAAAGAACAGGTGTGTATATCTCCTTATAAATGATAGCTTACTCCCTGTTTTCATGCTCTCATTCAATCAGACTGCTTTAACAAATTCTAAATTCAAGCAAGCAAGCATATCAAATACTTTCTTGTCGCGTACTCACGTTCACACTATTGACTGCTTTCAGATACCGCATTAACCATTACGCTACCTGGCAGTAAAAAACCTTGATCGATACAGGGGAAAACCATCTATTCATTTTGTTTAAATCATAAAAAAAAACAAGACCATCTACTTTGCTACTTTCTAACCACAAACAAATAGCATTTAATTTACACCTGTTTTACTTTAAGGTTTAAACCCATGTACTCTTAAGGGCACAGATCAAAACCTGACCAAATACACAAACGACAAACTGGACTGAACCCAATACAGCCCACTTTCATTCATAAACTAGCTCGTGAGTTGTTAGATTTACTATTGGAAAATGACTCAGCACATTTTTGCCCGCAGTATTCATTTGCATAATTTATGTACAAAGCTAGACAGGTGTAAGAGTGGTCACATATTATAGGCCTAATGAGTAGGTAGCTAAAGTGGGTCAGTTATAGGTCAAACAGGTAAGCAATATTGAAGAAATGACAGATAATAATGCTGGGTGACATGGTCAATTCTGCATATTGAATGCATTAGTAGTACTTCTAGTGATTTCAGTGGACAGTATAGGTACACATTATGTGTAATAACATACCCTGTAATTTATTACTGGTTACTTAAAAAGTAATGAAGTTTCAAAATTTATTGTTGTTCTTTTTACAGAACTGCATATCTGCAACATCATGGTGTATAGCTGCAACATCATGGTGTATGACTGCAATATCATGGTGTATAGCTGCAACATCATGGTGTATGACTGCAACATCATGGTGTATAGCTGCAACATCATGGTGTATAGCTGCAACATCATAGTGTATGACGGCAACATCATGGTGTATAGCTGCAAAATTATGGTGTATAGCTGCAACATCATGGTGTATGACAGCAACATCATGGTGTATAGCTGCAACATTATGGTGTATGACTGGAACATCATGGTGTATAGCTGCAACATCATGGTGTATAGCTGCAACATCATGGTGTATAG
Source organism: Dreissena polymorpha (assembly GCF_020536995.1). Lineage (NCBI taxonomy): Eukaryota > Metazoa > Mollusca > Bivalvia > Myida > Dreissenidae > Dreissena > Dreissena polymorpha. Next base: position 23,431,342 of record NC_068358.1, on the reverse strand, counting down.
CTGCAACATCAAGGTGTATGACTGCAACATCATGGTGTATAGCTGCAACATCAAGGTGTATGACTGCAACATTATGATGTATAGCTGCAACATCATGGTGTATAGCTGCAACATCAAGGTGTATGACTGGAACATCATGGTGTATAGCTGCAACATCATGGTGTATAGCTGCAACATCATGGTGTATAGCTGCAACATCATGGTGTATGACGGCAACATCATGGTGTATAGCTGCAACATCAAGGTGTATGACTGGAACATCATGGTGTATAGCTGCAACATCATGGTGTATAGCTGCAACATCATGGTGTATAGCTGCAACATCAAGGTGTATGACTGCAACATCATGGTGTATAGCTGCAACATCAAGGTGTATGACTGCAACATCATGGTGTATAGCTGCAACATCAAGGTGTATGACTGCAACATTATGATGTAAAACTGGCACTTATGGCATGCAACTTGCACATTGTGATGTACATTTTTCTTTTTATGATATATAACTTGCACATAATGGTTTCAACTTCCACATAATAGCGTATACCTGTCGCATAACTATATAATACATTATGGTGTATACTTAGCAGAGTATAAATGCCACAGTTTGGTACTATGTTGTTTAAATGCCATATGATGGTGCACAACTGCTGTATCATGGATTATACTTGGAATACTAAGGCAAACAAGGGCTGTTTGTAAAACATGCATGCCCCCCATTTGGGCTGTCCGTTGTAGTGGCAGCCATTGTGTGAATACGTTTTTTGTCACTGTGACCTTGACCTTTGACCTAGTGACCTGAAAATCAATAGGGGTCATCTGCGAGTCATGATCAATGTACCTATGAAGTGTCGTGATCCTAGGCTAAAGCGTTCTTGAATTATCATCCGAAAATCATTTTACTATTTCGGGTCACCGTGACCTTGACCTTTGACCTTGTGACCTCAAAATCAATAGGGGTCATCTGCGAGTCATGATCAATCTACCTATCAACCTATCAAGTTTCATGATCCTTGGCATATGCGTTCTTGAGTTATCATCCGAAAACCATTTTACTATTTCGGGTCACCATGACCTTGACCTTTGACCTAGTGACCTCAAAATCAATAGGGGTCATCTGCGAGTCATGATCAATCTACCCATGAAGTTTCATGATCCTAGGCGTATGCATTCGTGAGTTATCATCCAGAAACCATTTTACTATTTCGGGTCACCATGACCTTGACCTTTGACCTAGTGACCTCAAAATCAATAGGGGTCATCTTCGAGTCTTGATCAATCTACCCATGAAGTTTCATGATCCTAGGCGTATGCGTTCTTGAGTTATCATTCAAAAACCATTTTACTATTTCGGGTCACCATGACCTTGACCTTTGACCTAGTGACCTCAAAATCAATAGGGGTCATCTGCGAGTCATGATCAATGTACCTATGAAGTTTCATGATCCTATCCCAAGCGTTCTTGAGTTATCGTCTGACAACCACCTGGTGGACGGACTGACCGACAGACCGACCGACCGACATGAGCAAAGCAATATACCCCCTCTTTTTCGAAGGGAGGCATAATAAATGCCAGTTTGGTATATATATATATATATAATAATCTGGTTATATATACCATTATCTGGTTAAGCAGACTCCCATGTCATGGTACAGGCATATAATGGCGTATAACAGCCACATTATGGTGTATTTATACTTCCATAATATGCAGCAAGAACCACTTGATCCTGTACAACTGCCTCATTATGGTGTATTATTACAACATTATAATGTACAGCAGATAAGTTGCAAAACATGAGGGATATTGGCAAAGAAACTCAGCTGTTTATGTATTTTAGCCTTGTTACATTATTTTGTACAATAAGTCAAAATACATGCTTAAATACAAGAATTTGAATATAATTTATGTTATGTAAATGTCTTATTTAAACCAGAGGGCCAAGATTGCCCTAGTTCGCTCACCTGAGAGGAGTCAGTTCATTCAATCTTTACCAAACGTCAAACTTGACCTAGATATTGTCCAGACAAACATCCTGGTCAAGTTTCATCATTATTGAATCAAAACTCTGGCATATGGAGTGTTTTTGTTTTTATAAGATTTGACCTGGTGACATATATTTTGAGTTGACTCCCCCCCCCTTACCAAACATCAAACTTTGCTTACAAAAATAAATAGTATGACCAAGATTCATAAAATCTGAAACAAAATTGTGACCTCTAGAGTGTTTACAAGGATTTTGTATAATATAATGAAAATTTGGACAGTCTAAGGGCATTAATTATGTGATATATAAAAAAAACAATCTTTGTACCAAGTTTCATGATGATTGGGCCAAAAATGTAATTTCTAGAGTGTTCACAAGCTCTTTTTACTATATAAATATAAGAAAACTGCCCCCCCCCCCCCTCGGCAGCCATGTTATTCAACTGACCAGAACCATTTTTGAACTCAACTCTCATATCAAGGAAACAAATGTTCTGACCAAACTCCATGAAAATTAGGCCAAAAATGTGACTTCTTAGAGTGTTCACATGTTTTCACAATATACATATAGAGAAAAAATGCCCCGCCCACTGGCGGCCATGTTTTTACAAGGTTTCTATATAGCCAAATAAGGAAAACTGCCCCCCCCCCCCCGAGATATCAATAAAACCAATGTTTTGACCAACTTTCATGATAATTTGGGCAAAAATTGTGACTTCTAGAGTGTTTACAAGGTTCTCTATAGCCAAATAAGGAAAACTGCGCCCCCCCCTGGCAGCCATGTTTTTCAACTGACCAGAACCATTTTCGAACTCAACTCTCAAATCAAGGCAACAAATGTTCTGACCAAATTTCAAGAAAATTGGGCCAAAAATGTGACTTCTAGAGTGTTAACATGTTTTCACTATTATACATATAGAGAAAAATGCCCTGCCCACTGACGGCCATGTTTTTTCACCGATCTGGACCATTTTCGAACTCGTCCGAGATAACAATTAAACCAATGTTTTGACCATTTAACTTTCATGATAATTGGGCAAAAATTGTGACTTCTAGAGTGTTTACAAGGTGTCTCTATAGCCATGTTATTCAACTGACCGGAACCATTTTCGAACTAAAATCTCATATCAAAGAAGCAAATGTTCTGACCAAATTTCATGAAAATTGGGCCAAAAAAGTGACTTCTAGAGTGTTCACATGTTTTCACTATATACGTATAGAGAAAAATGCACCGCCCACTGGCGGCCATGTTTTATTCACTGATCTGGACCATTTTCGAACTCGTCCGAGATATCACTAAAACCAATGTTAAGACCAACTTTCATGATGATTGGGCAAAAATTGTGACTTCTAGAGTGTTTACAAGGTTTCTCTATAGGCAAATAAGGAAAACTGCCCCTCCCAACCCTGGCAGCCATGTTATTCAACTGACCGGAACCATTTTCAAACTCCATTCTCATATCAAGGAAACAAATGTTCTGACCAAATTTCATGAAAATTGGGCCAAAAATGTGACTTCTAGAGTGTTCACATGTTTTCACAATATACATATGGAGAAAAATGCCCCGCCCACTGGCCGCCATGTTTTTTCACTGATCTGGACCATTTTCGAACCTGTCCAAGATATCAATAAAACCAATTTTTTGACTAACTTTCATGATGATTGGGCAAAAATTGTGACTTCTAGAGTTTTTACAAGGTTTCTCTATAGCCAAATAAGGAAAATTGCCCCCCGGCTGCTATGTTATTCAACTGACCAGAACCAATTTCGAATTCAACTCTCATATCAAGGAAACAAAATTTAATGTTCTGACCAAATTTCATGAAAATTGGGCTAAAAATGTGACTTCTAGAGTGTTCTCATGTTTTCACTATATACATATAGAGAAAAATGCCCCGCCCACTGCGGACATGTTTTTTCACCAGTCTGGACCATTTTCGAATTCGTCCGAGATATCAATAAAACCAATGTTTTGACCAACTTTCATGATAATTTGGGCAAAAATTGTGACTTCTAGAGTGTTTACAAGGTTCTCTATAGCCAAATAAGGAAAACTGTACCCCCCCCCCCCCTGGCAGCCATGTTTTTCAACTGACCAGAACCATTTTCGAACTCAACTCTCAAATCAAGGCAACAAATGTTCTGACCAAATTTCAAGAAAATTGGGCCAAAAATGTGACTTCTAGAGTGTTCACATGTTTTCACAATATACATATGGAGAAAAATGCCCCGCCCACTGGCGGCCATGTTTTTTCACTGATCTGGACCATTTTCGAACTCGTCCAAGATATCAATAAAACCAATTTTTTGACTAACTTTCATGATGATTGGGCAAAAATTGTGACTTCTAGAGTTTTTACAAGGTTTCTCTATAGCCAAATAAGGAAAACTGCCCCCCGGCAGCTATGTTATTCAACTGACCAGAACCAATTTCGAATTCAACTCTCATATCAAGGAAACAAAATTTAATGTTCTGACCAAATTTCATGAAAATTGGGCTAAAAATGTGACTTCTAGAGTGTTCTCATGTTTTCACTATATACATATAGAGAAAAATGCCCCGCCCACTGCGGACATGTTTTTTCACCAGTCTGGACCATTTTCGAATTCTTCCGAGATATCAATAAAACCAATGTTTTGACCAACTTTCATGATAATTTGGGCAAAAATTGTGACTTCTAGAGTGTTTACAAGGTTCTCTATAGCCAAATAAGGAAAACTGTAACCCCCCCCCCCTGGCAGCCATGTTTTTCAACTGACCAGAACCATTTTCGAACTCAACTCTCAAATCAAGGCAACAAATGTTCTGACCAAATTTCAAGAAAATTGGGCCAAAAATGTGACTTCTAGAGTGTTAACATGTTTTCACTATTATACATATAGAGAAAAATGCCCTGCCCACTGACGGCCATGTTTTTTCACCGATCTGGACCATTTTGAAATCGTCCGAGATAACAATTAAACCAATGTTTTGACCAACTTTCATGATAATTGGGCAAAAATTGTGACTTCTAGAGTGTTTACAAGGTGTCTCTATAGCCATGTTATTCAACTGACCGGAACCATTTTCGAACTAAAATCTCATATCAAAGAAACAAATGTTCTGACCAAATTTCATGAAAATTGGGCCAAAAAAGTGACTTCTAGAGTGATCACATGTTTTCACTATATACATATAGAGAAAAATGCACCGCCCACTGGCGGCCATGTTTTTTTCACCGATCTGGACCATTTTCGAACTCGTCCGAGATATCAATAAAACCAATGTTTTGACCAACTTTCATGATGATTGGGCAAAAATTGTGACTTCTAGAGTGTTTACAAGGTTTCTCTATAAGCCAAATAAGGAAAACTGCTCCCCCCCCTGGCAGCCATGGCATGTTATTCAACTGACCTGATACATTTTCAAACCCAACTCTCATATCAAGCAAACAAATGTTCTGACCAAATTTCATGAAAATTGGGTCAAAAATGTGACTTCTAGAGTGTTCACATGATTTCACTATATACATATAGAGAAAAATGCCCCGCCCACTGGCGGCCATGTTTTTTCACCAATCTGGGCCATTTTCGAACTTGTCTGAGATATCCGTAACACCAATGTTTTGACCAACTTTCATGATGATTGGGCAAAAATTTTGACTTCTAGAGTGTTTACAAGGTTTCTCTATAGCCAAATAAGGAAAACTGCCCCGCCCACTGGCGGCCATGTTTTTCAACTGACTGGAACCACTTTTGAACTAGACCAACATATCATTAAAGAAAACATTTTGACAAAGTAACATGAAGATTGGACCTGAAATGTGACTTCTACAGTGTTTACAAGGTTTTTCTTTTTTGACCTAGTTTTTGACCCAGCACAACCCAGTTTGAACTCGGCCGAGATTTTAATGGGGCAAAGCTTTTGACCAAGTTTCATGAAGATGGGACAAGAAATGTGGCCTCTTGAGTGTTTACGACCAAATGTTTACGGACGGACGGACATATGACGGACAAAGACCGGTCAGAAAAGCTCACCTGAGCAATCAGGTGAGCTAAACAAAAAGATGACTATATAAATGTTTCTATAATATATATGCATAATGGTTTAAATCTGACAAATAAATTGAGATTTTATTGCAATAAAAAGATATTTTATTTTAATTGTATTTCTTTTTTAGTTAATGATGTAACAGCTAGATTGTCTTTGAAAGTTTGTAACAGCCTTAACAAAACCTGATGTCTTAGTCGTCTGCTAGAATAAGTCCCATTTAGGACCGAACACTACATTTCCCCCTTATTCTGAAAACTTCTCCCTATTTCTAAAAACTTCTCCCTACTGTGAGCTGAGGGAGAAGTGACTCTCCCTAAAATCTGAGCCAAGCTAGAGCCCTGTATATCAGCGCTCAGCATATTCTTTTTTGGATTGAATAATACAATATACAAAATACATTTTTAAAAAAGATCAACAATTTCAGCACAAAGAAGAATGTGTGATAAAAGTCAAGAATGATAAATATTTCATCTATGATAATGTGCAACATCAATGACAGTAACTCTAACCCTGTAATATGCAGTGCCATAAATTCAAATGATTAAATGGTAAGGGATATTACTTATTTTGTATGTAAGTATATCATATTACATTTAAAACAATTTATCAATGGCCACATTCCTCATGGGCCATCTCCGCATTCCCTTTCACATTCCATTGCACAGACTTATCACGTATGTTTTTATACTTTACACCGCACACAAAAGGTACAATGACGATAACAAAAATTCAAATCAAACAACACTAGATTCTTCAACATATCAAAAACTTTTCCTTTACACTTCTTCATCATACTGCAAATCATTAAAACATCAAATCAGTCACAACAAATGGAGCCAATAAAACATTTAAACAACAAGTATTCTATACAGAAGATGTTAGTATGTTGAGTAAATAAGATGTACCGGTATTGAATTTAGGATACATACAATGCATTAATTCTTGATTCAAACGTACACCGCATCAATTACAGAAATAAATGAAAAAAACATTAACAAACAAGTAAACAAACAAGCAATCATGTCACAAATTATGATATATCAACATTTGAAAAATAGTTGACATGATTATGTTAAATGTTTTGTTCATGACATAAGCATCTCCAAGTATTATGTGATCAAGGTCTTTTTTTTATCACAAATACATGAAAAGAATAATGTGTGCTTTTTTAGTTGAACTTTTTCCTTCTTACTGTGCCATTTTCACACATTTTGGCAAAAAAGAAATGAGTTGTTAACCTATTACCTTACCAATCCTGATCAATCCTTCAAACATAAAAATTGCTTAAATTTATACCAGATTTAATTGCGCACAGCACATAAATCTGTACAGCAAATCTTTGCCTCATTATCATGATTTGAAAGATTTCTTGTTAACATCAATTTTTTAGTCGAAATAAACCTGTGTATTGGGGGAAGAAATTAACGAATAATGAAAAAGATTTGTTGTGCTTATACTAGAAAATATAGCTACACACAATGGTCTAAACAACCAATGTACCTTTCCTGACCCTAAATCTCTTTTTTGGGTCTTAAAACAGTGAAAACATGACTTCAAATTGTCGCTCATCTGTTAAACAAACACATTAAACCATTGATTTACCACATTAACATGTAAAGCAGGATATACAATCCAGTCAACAAAATGACATCTTGCCAGTTGATTGATTCTAGGCTTTGAAATTCTGCATCCAGCAAATAGAAAACTGTTCAATACACAATTCACATTTTTTGGGGTAACAAAATTCATTGACATATCAATAAAGGTGAAGACTAAAATAATTTATCCTTATCATTTGAAACAGTCTCTTCAAATATAAACATTACAAACATGCATTTTGTACACATTTGGAGACTTCCTGATAGCTCCAAAGAGTGTCAGACATTCCATCTGATAACCTCTGAAACACATTTCCATAAAATCTGTTGAAGTCATGAGAATTTTTTTCTTAAAAAAAATTGTTCATTGTAAATGTCCATAAACATATATAACATGTAGAATTTTTAACAATACCCTTATATTCCAATAAAACATGTTATATATGATAACATAGTTCTTTATAATGTATACCAAACTGTGATCTCAGTAAATGCATTGCAGAAAGAAACCTGTTTTTTTTTTAAACTTCATGTTTAACCCATTTATGCCTAGTGGACTCTCCCATCCTTCTAAATTGGATCAATTTATTTCAAAAATTAGGAATGTCTAGTATATTTATTTCTATATTTAGAATATTTCTTATAGAAATTTCTTTAAACAAACAGCGCAGACCCAGACGAGACGCCGCATCATGCAGCGTCTCATCTGGGTCTACGCCGTTTGCCAAGGCCTTTTTTCTAGACGCTAGGCATAAATGGGTTAAACCACCCATGCAGTATTGCTAATGTTGGTGTATGCTTATTAATAATGATTCTATGCCAAGTTTTAAAGTTAAACAGGTCATTGCTTACACCCGCCATGTGGCTTGTATGAAGCATGTTTAAATGACCCATCGCTTTTAATTATGACATGCAATAAAACACCTTAAATCAAAAACTTGGTCACTGGTGATACACATCGGTGGTGACAAACATATACACATTTTTTTTATTTATATTAAACATTTACATACATTTTGGAACTTCAAAAACATATCAGATGTGTATTCAACTCAATATTTTTTTTTACAAATACAATTCATGTAGAATTTACACTTTGAAAAGTTGTTTGAGGGTTGGACTGAAGGCTGACATGAAGTCTGCATTTATAACTGATATTCTGTTGCAATCTTCATCATCAATAACCTGCAGCATTGCAAATACCTTAATTGATTAATGCTCAAATATGTATGTATTGACTAATATTTAGTTAACTAAGGCAATTATATTGAATGATCTACACTTATTGGCTTATTGTAAGACGTCTTGGATGAAATCTGATGCCAAACACACATGCATACAGTAATTCAAGGTTTTAACATGAAAACCTTGTATCTGCTTAAACTTTATAATATGAGATACAATATTTTCACACCCAAGACCTAAAAACAAGGCACCTGTCTTAAGCCACATCCAAAACAATGTGCACTATAACAATAATTAATGGCCACTGTAACAATGCAATTTTTAAGCTTGAACCTTTGCCAAAACTAATTAAGGTTGCATTATATAGTTTGTTAATTAATTACCATTAATTATCTGAAATCAACATCCTGATCTATATGGCACTGCCCTTAAAGCGGGACTGCACGATTTTGTCAAATATTTATGAATTTATATAAAATGTGTAAAAAACTGATTATACATGATATATTTCAATATAAATTAAAACAAGGGCTGTTTGTAAAACATGCATGCCCCCAATACCGGCTGTCAGTTGAAGTGGCAGCCATTGAGTGAATACGTTTTTTGTCACTGTGACCTTGACCTTTGACCTAGTGACCTGAAAATCAATAGGGGTCATCTGCCAGTCATGATCAATGTACCTATAAAGTTTTATGATCCTACGTGTAAGCATTCTTGAGTTATCATCCGGAAACCATTTTACTGTTTCGTGTCACTGTGACCTTGACCTAGTGACCTGGAAATCAATGGGGGTCATCTGCCAGTCATTATCAATGTACCTATTTAGTTTCATGATCCTAGGCGTAAGCATTCTTGAGTTATCTTCCTGAAACCATTTTACTGTTTCGTGTCACTGTGACCTTGACCTTTGACCTAGTGACCTGAAAATCAATAGGGGTCATCTGCCAGTCATGATCAATGATCCTATGAAGTTTCACGATCCTAGGCGTAAGCATTCTTGAGTTATCATCCGGAAACCATTGTACTGTTTTGAGTCACTGTGACCTTGACCTTTGACCTAGTGACCTGAAAATCAATAGGGGTCATCTGCCAGTCATAATCAATGTACCTATGAAGTTTCATGATCCTAGGACTAAGCCTTCTTGAGTTATCATCCGGAAACCATCTGGTGGACAGACAGACGGATGGATCGACCGACCGACGGACCGACCGACCAACATGTGCAAAACAATATACCCCCTCTTCTTTGAAGGGGGGCATAATAAAAGTTAAGAAGAACATGTGTCGAAAAATGCGAAATAAGCCAGATGTTTAATTCTGAAATCGAAAATGTCTGTACAGTCGATTTCGCCAGCATGTAAATCATGCATGTACGATGTGAGTCTAAATTTAGTTTTACGGTTCATTTTAATTTCCTGCAACGATATCTATTCATACGACACACAAACACTAACTCCGATCCTAATAAAAAGACGAATGCTTCTGTTATTGTAGGAAAATATGTACGAAATATCTTCGTCACATTTGGCTCGGGCGCTAATTTGTCTTTGCTGCATTTTATTAAAATCTTCTTCAATGTATAATTTTTCTTGCCTATTTTGTGTTATTGTAACATATTTTTAAATTTATCACAATTTAACACATATAAAAACCGTGCAGTACCAGCTTTAAACATCATTAATTGTAGGGGTCTACAGGGTAAAAGATTAAATCCAATAAAAAGATTATGCATATTGAAAATGTATGAAGTATATTCTGCAATATTCATTGGAGCCAGAATATTAAAAAAACATAATACATAATTATAAAGAAACCGCAAATTATAATATTAAAATACCATAATGTACTCTGAATAAAGATAACATTTATTTTAATTGCTTAAACTTTAGTCATTAAATTATTCCAGCCCTTTTGGCATTTATAATGTTCATAACAACATGTTTTTGACTAATGCTATGAAATACCAAAAATTAAAACTGACAAACTGAAAACTGTGTTTTATGAATTTATAATTGCTCAATTATTGGCAAAACACTTTTTTAACTATCATATTCTGAATGTTTCTGCATGGCAAATTCAATTACCTGTATTTGCACTTTAAAAATGATTATGCTATGCAGATTTATTAAGTGTTTTTTTTCCAAATTTGCTGGAAAATAACAATACTGACCACATTTATGTGGCAATAGAACTTTCATTCAGATAACTATTTTTCGAAAAGGCATCCTCTCTTCTCATTTCATCTTCACCTGTGGCCCGTCTGGGACATAGGCCAACCTGAGCTTCCTCCATGCATTTTGGTTCTGTCACTGGAGTCTATACTTTCAAATAGATAATATCTGCCTACTGTCATAATGTTCTCTCATTCATTGACAAAGTGATTGTTGCAAGACAACATTTCTGCTGAGCACGTGACAAGCAGTCCATGCTTTAAGATGAGCAATGCATGTGACACGTTGAATGACTCAGCAATTTCTATTGTAAAGAAACTATCTGAAACTGGAAATTGTATCATTTTCTTATCGCAAAATGTAATTATATAGTATCAGTATCTCAAGAAAATTCAGCGTCTAAAATATCACACAGAACCTGCTGAAAAAATGGTAAACTGATCTCGGATGATATTATTGTCTGAATGACAAAGCTTTTTCAATAGGACACAGGAGAAAAAATTCTCACAATTAACAGGTATGTTTCTATTTGCAATAGCAAAATGGTCTATGGCTGCAAACCTTTTTTTTATGTGGCATATTTTCACAGTTTGTTGTCATACTGTTGATGATATTTTCAAAAGAGAAAAAAACTTTATATATATTTATATTATGTATTTTTATTTTACTGTGGAAATAAATAATTCCTAGAATATCCTTTTTTTGTTAGAAAATACTTAAAAGAAAATAAAATTAATGTGTTTGCACTAACAAGTAATTATTATGTAAACAAGCTTTTCAATGCCAAATAAGTACGAAACATTTAATAAACAATACATTACAAATCACCTCTTATGTTTGGTTACCAGGTGCATAATCATGTACAGCCACAACAATTTAGCAACCAATAGATAAATAAATTTAATTACAGATTTGAAATTTTAAAACAAACGTTACAACACAGTTCTACATGAGTCTGTAATGTTTTGCAGTTAGTATCATTTGTTTGTTTGGATACTTGCATTTCTTAGTAATAATGTGGTTTTGATGTGGAAGAATTCTTGAATCAACTTGGCATATTTCACCTTATTTGGTTGGTAATGTTAAACAAGAGGGCCATCAGGCCCTAAGGCGCTCACCTGAACGCCAAAGAAACTAGACTATTCTGAAAAAAATGCAAGCTGATTCATGAAGATTATTTTGGACCAAAAAAGTGACTTTTAACTTTTTTTTATATATTTGACCTTGTGACCTAGTTTTTGAGCTCATATGACCCAGCTTCAATCTCTGGCAAAATTTCATTGGGACGAATGTTCTGACCAAGTTTCATGAAGATTGGCCAATAAATGTGGCTAATATAGTGTCAACAAGTTTTCACTAAAGCCATATAAGGACAACTGCCCCCCCCCCCTGGCGGCCATGTTTTTCAACGAACCATAACTTCTAGAGTGTTAACAAGGTTTTGTAGTAAATAGCCATTAAGGAAAAATGCCACGCCCCCTTGCGGCCATGTTTTGTAACGGATCTCAACCATTTTTGAACTTAGCCCAGATATTATTAGTTCAAATATTATGACCAAGTTTCAAGAGCATTGAACCACAAATGTGACTTCTAGAGTGTTAACAAGGTTTTACCATACAGTAAAGCCATATAAGGAAAACTGCCCCGCCTCATGGCGGCGATGATTTTCAAACCAACCAGAACCATTTTCGAACTCGTCCAAGATATTATTGGGACAAATGTTCTGACAAAGTTTCATGAAGATTGGACTTAAAATGTGACTTCTAGAGTGTTAACAAGGTTTAACTATAGCCATATAAGGAAAACTGCCACGCCCCCTGGCGGCCATGTTTTTCAACCAACCGGAACCATTTTCAAACTCGTCCAAGATATTATTGGGACACATGTTCTGACAAAGTTTCATGAAGATTGGACTAAAAATGTGACTTCTAGAGTGTTAACAAGGTTTTAGCAAAGCCTTATAAGGAAAACTGCCACGCCCCCTGGCAGCCATGTTTTTCAACCAACCGGAACCATTTTCGAACTCCCCCAAGATATTATTGAGACACATGTTCTAACCAAGTTTCATGAAGATTGGACAATAAATGTGACCTTTAGAGTGTTAACAAGGTAAATGTTGACGACGCACGACGGACTAAAGGCGATCACAATAGCTCACCATGAGCACGTTGTGCTCAGGTGAGCTAAAAATAAAGCTTTCATTTCTTTAAGGGATTTTAAGGTATTAAGTAAATCGAAAAAAAACCCAACTTTTTAACCAGTTGAATGGCGACAAATATCATGGACCCAGATTGGGCATGAAAGAAAAATTGTTTAGTTAAATTAATGAATTAAACAAGAGTTGTGTTTGTCAGAAACACAATGTCCCGTGTGTGTGTGTGTATTTCAGAGTTTATTTACAGGTCCTACTGGCCTCTTCACAAGGTTATAGTAGCCCGACCTGCCCCTGTGACCTTTCAGGGGAGAAAGATTAATTTAGAGCCAAAGTAGGTCAAATTTACCCCGGCTTCCCGGGTATTCGCCAAAGAAATAATTTAGATCCAAATAGACCAGTGCACGGTGGCCAATGAGACCTTAATGTGCACTGGTAGTTAGACAATCTCAAAAGACGAATTCATGTCTGAACGCAGCACCGCTGCAGCACACAGCTCCGCCTTTATGGCCCACTTGTTGTCATCAGCCGTCGTCTTCATCCCCGAGACGGTTTCCCCAGCGCGTTGAGCGCACTTGGTACCGCCGCCCCGGGGTCCCTCTTTAAAGCCACCCCCTCGATGTTCTTGGGTTCCCCCCCGCGCAGAAGCACAAGACCCAGGACCGTCCCGTTTGTCCCCCACACTGGTGGTCTTGCTGTCCCGCCGTCCCCGGCCCTCTTCAGACGGGACCTCTGGCAGGTCCGGGCCGGCGAACTCTGGACGATAAACAGCGGGTGACAAGCCCGCTGCATCTTGGAGAAGACAGCAATCCCAGCAGTGTGGAAGACGTCCGGCTCGAGGTTACGGACTCTGCTGGATTAGCAGAGCCACCCGCAGAAGTTCCCCTCTATAAGGAAATATGTACAGGTGAGAGAATCTTCTGCAGGCGACTCTCGCCTCGGTCGCGACGCGCACGCTCCAGCAGCTGACCCAGGCAAACACAATGTCCCCTATTGCGCCGCTTTGAAATAAAATTTCAATATATCATTTGGCAGGTTTAGAAATTATCTCCCTTTAAAGCTTATTACTTCCCTTGGATTGTATTTTTTGACTTTTGACCTTGAAGAATGACATTGACATTGACCTTTCACCACTCAAAATGTGCAGCTTCATCAGATACACATGCATGCCAAATATCAAGTTGCTATCTTCAATATTGCAAAAGTTATGGCCAATGTTAAAGTTTTCGGATGGACACACAGACTGACAGACAGACAGACTGACAGACTGACAGATGGACAATTCAACTGCTATATGCCACCCTTCTCACTGGGGGCATAAAAATCAAATATGTATTTATGAATCTCTCTCTGGAAAAAACAGCTTTAATGTGTTATCCCAGATTAGCCTGTACCCACAGGCTGATCAGGGATGACACTTTCCACCTTAACTTGATTTTCGCTTTGAAGAGACTTCCTAGACTGAACACACTAATCTGAGACAACACTTTACGACATGCATAAAGGCCCATTTTCCCAGAGCACAGCTCATTAACGTCCATATTTATAATCAGAATATTGCCCTTATATTAGAAGCCATGACTATGCAAAATCTAGTTTCCATCACTTTTTGATGACCCTTGAGTGTGGGTCATCAAAAACTAACTTATGACCTACATGTTTAACTGAAATATCTATAAATTACCATGAGCCAAAGTAGGCTTTTGATAGTTCACTTATTTTGACCTTCCAATAGTCATTTTTTTTTATTTTTTTTTTTGAAAAAAAAAATAAAAAATTTGACCTTCCAATAGTCACATTGGAAAACATTAGATAATTGTGACTAAGATCTAATTGTCTAAAAGCACATTATTATGGCAACATCGGTGTCTTTCATGTAACACTACATGCAACAGCATATTGCTTCAGCATTTTGCAATAGTTGACCCTTTGCATGCTTGGAAATTTGTCAGCATTTTCTTCATTTTTTTTTCAAAGATTACTATCAGAATAGCAAACAGTTTGGATCCTGTTGAGACGCCACGTTCTGTGGCGTCTCATCTGGATCCAAACTGTTTGCAAAGGCCTTCAAAATTCGGTTCCAGCACTGAAAGAGTTAAATGCAGCCTGTTGAGGAAGTCATGCTAAAATGAATGGTTTAAACCTACATGTAGCTAGTATTTTCTTGATTGCATCAAATGAGGCTATTCCATTACAAGTCTTCTAATTGGCAAATATTTCAAGTTAAGACTAAGTCTGAGATTAAGTCATTATAAAATATTTAAGACAGATCATAGCATATGAATGTTTTTAGTATGTTCTTAGAGCCTGTCAGGGTTAGACTTTAACAAAATAATGTTTTAGTCAGCAAAAACAAACAGCTGCAATTGTACATCATTTTTCTTGTTTGAAACAAACAAGTAACATGTTGTCAATCTTCTGTCTTGTAAAAGATCAGAATACCGAGCACTGCATACTAAGAGCACAAGTAATAGATTGAAATGTACACATACTAACAGCACAAGTAATATATTGAAATATATACATACTAACAGCACAAGTAATAGATTGAAACATACACATACCGGGTACTAACAGCACAAGTAATAGATTGAAATATAAACATACTAGCAGCACAAGTTTTAAATTGAAATGTACACATACTAACAGCTCAAGTAATATATTGAAATATACACATACTAACAGCACAAGTAATAGATTGAAATAAACACATACTAACAGCACAAGTAATAGATTGAAATATACACATACTAACAGCACAAGTAATAGATTGAAATATACACATACTAACAGCACAAGTAATAGATTGAAATATAAACATACTAACAGCACAAGTAATAGATTGAAATATACGCATACTAACAGCACAAGTAATAGATTGAAATATTCAAATTCAATATTTTATAGAAACAACTACATGAGTCCAATAACAAGTTGGCTAAAATATTATTACCTGGTAAATAATGGTCAGCCCAATCAAATGTTTGCATCACCTTTCAGTCATCGCCTTCAGTGAACGCCACATTCATCCATCACTTTTGTCATTACTGCCAAGGCTACATCCTCCCTAAACACAAATAGACAAGTGATTATTTCCATTACGTGGGGGACGAGGGCTTAACAGATGCGAAATATTGTACTGGTATCATACAAATGTCTGTCTTTTAACCCTTTCCCACTCAGAGGCAAAGTGGAAATGCCTATGTGCAAACAGCATCAAACCAGAACAGCCTTCGAGTAACTCGCAGTCTGTTCAAATTTTATCCTGTTTGCTACTCATCAATATCTTAGGGTTGGAAATTACGGCTTTAAAACTTTAATCTAGTAAGAAAGGTCTTTAATTAAATTTCAATTATTAAGGGACTTCACATGTGTCAAAATACATATCTAAGTGGTAAAGTGTTAAATTATGAATACAAAAAGGACATTGAAGAAGGTTCTAGGTATATAAGGAAACAACATAGCAGTTTTACAAAGTTAAGGCCTGTCGTTGATAAGTCTCTTTCAGGTAAAGATTAGTCAAAGTGTCAAAGTTACTTATATTTGAACTTGATTGTAATCTTGACCTATAACTAAGGGACATGGCTCTTAAATGCGCTACCTTGTCACCATATGTTTCAGCGAAATGATGTGAAAATCCTATTTATGCTAAAGACAATGTTTTGTCCTTCCGTCTTGGTTCATGACCCTGACCTGGATTGTGCTCTATGACACTCTTTAAACAAGAGGGCCAAGATGGCCCTAGTTCGCTCACCTTTTTTTACAAGGCCTTGTTCATTGCTTACCGGTAGTTGAAAATTCAGTACTCTAGAGCATATTAGATTGGTTCTCTTCTGTTTACTTTTGCAGTGTGAGCATCTGATTAATTCTGATTGAGTACTGTCCATTTGCGTGGGTTTTTAGCAATGCAAACATTTGCAAGTCATGCTAATTCTACATGTGTTTACAAGGTTTTTGTAAGATTTGGACCTAGAAATGTGGCCTCTAGAGTGTTTACAAGGTTTCTCTATATCCAAATAAGGAATACTGCCCCGCCCACTGGTGGCCATGTTTTTCAACTGACCGGAACCACTTTTGAACTCAACCAACATATCACCAAGACAAACATTTTGACAAAGTTACATGAAGATTGGGCATGAAATGTAACTTCTACAGTGTTTACAAGGTTTTTCTTTTTTTTGACATAGTGACCTAGTTTTTTACCCAGCATGACCCAGATTCGAACTCGATCTAGGTATCATTGGGACAAATCTTCTGTCCAAGTTTCATGAAGATCGGAAAAGAAATGTGGCATCTAGAGTGTTTACAAGGTTTCTCTACAGCCAAATAAGGAAAACTGCCCCGCCCACTGGCGGCCATGTTTTTCAACGGACCGGAACCACTTTTGAGCTCAACCAACATATCATTAAACAAACATTTTGACAAAGTTACATGAAGATTGGGCATAAAATGTGACTTCTACAGTGTTTGCAAGGTTTTTCTTTTTTTTGACCTTGTGACCTAGTTTTTGAACCAGCATGATCCAGTTTCGAACTCAATAGAGGTATCATTGGGAAAAATCTTCTGACCAAGTTTCATGAAGATCGGAAAAGAAATGTGGCCTCTAGAGTGTTTACAAGGTTTCTCTTTAGCCAAATAGGGAAACTGCCCCGCCCACTGGTGGCCATGTTTTTCAACGGACCAGAACCACTTTTGAACTCTACCAACATATCATTAAGACAAACATTTTGAAAAAGTTACATAAAGATTGGGCATGAAATGTGACTTCTACAGTGTTTACAAGGTTTTTCTTTTTTTTGACCTAGTGACCTAGTTTTTGACCCAGCATGACCCAGTTTCAAACTCGATCGAGGTATTATTGGGACAAATCTCCTGACCAAGTTTCATGAAGATCGGACAAGAAATGTGGCCTCTAGAGTGTTTACAAACCAAATGTGGATGATGGACGGACAGATGACGTCAAAAAATGATCACAAAAGCTCACCTGAGCAATCAGGTGAGCTAAAAATGCCTGCCACTTTTCGAAATTGTGTTAAAAAAATGTAACACTGGCAAAAGTTATACTCAGTGCACAATATTTGGGAATTATTTCTTACTTCCACTTTTGACCTTGACATATGAATAGTTCCAGCATGTGACACTTTTTTCACCATGCCTGTGACTTCTGCCTAGTTAATAGTGCTAGATACCTGTTAGCAACATATCAAGCCCATTGTCAAATCATGTTTATCCAGTTTTGACCCAAGCGCCATGATTTTTAAAGGTGACACTTATTTTTAGCTCTGGTTACCTAAATATCCAGCAGACTGGAATGAATTGAACAACTTTGAAAGAGGGTCACCCAAGGATAATTCCTGTAAAGTGTCATGAAAATCTGCCATGCTGTTAAAAAGATGTCGTTTGAACCAATTGGTTACAACACACAATACACAACACAAAACAATATTGTCAAAGGGCCACCTAAACCACAATAGGTTGCCATGAGCACTGAGTGCTCAGGAAACAGGTATTACATGCAGCATGTCCTCTCTATAGAATGAATTATGCTGTTTTAAAAATTGCCATTTGAAAGATGACATAACAGTATTCAAAAACTGTAATATGTGCTAATTTTGATAATTGACCTTCCAGAATGACCTTGACCATCCATTGATGTCGCAACTGAAATGAATGGCAAATTAATGACATATTAATGTAAATTCTCTGATAAATTGTATGTTGCTAGAAAATCCATCCATTGTGAACAAAGTCAATTACCAGATTATCATCTTTATCTTACATATTCAGAAGTTGCCCATCAATTTTTCCGTGACCCCAAAATCACACACAGAGGCAAAGATTAAACAAAGCAAAACATGATGTTGATGAAGCATATCAAAATGACCATGACAAATCGTTTTGTATTTTTTTAAGGCAATTTTTATCATACCCTTACTGTGAAATTTTTGTAAATGATGACTTAAAAAACATGATAGGTTTGTGTCTGATACTATAAACAACAACTTAACTGGCAATGTTATACACACACCATCATAAAACACACCAATTTACCACTGGAATACCCACTGTATCCATTTCAGATTTGTGAATTTGATAGTCTGAACTGGGTTATGTCAGGGTATATATTTCATTTGTGGTAAAAAAACACCAGGCTGAATGACTTTGTTTTATTTCATCATTACCTTGTTTTGTTTGTTCAGTTGTACTTTTAAGACAATGTAAAAATTTCCCATCAATGGGTAGGATTGGTAAACCAAACCCCTGAAGTAAATAATTAAAACGTGGCAACCTGCCAATATACTGATCATATTCAGGACTTTTTCAATATTTTTAGTATGCTTTCAATATCCAATCAGAAAATACTTCAATATCCTATCAGAAAATACTTCAAACTCATTTATTTTTACATTACAACTTATCTTATTCCAGGAGTTTTCAATTTCCCCTAATTGGAACCTCCGGCCAAAGCTAAAAAATAATGTAACTTTTCAACAACATTAGGTCTAAGAGACCAACATCCGTAAAATTGGACACTTATTGCAGACATGATCACACACAACCTCTAAAAAAAAATTATTCTAAAATTTTAGCGAAAAAATATGCTTATATTGATAAATATTGCAGATCAGGGCTCGACACTAACGGTGGTCCGTTGACCCGGGGTCAGTCAAAAATAGGGGTACCAGTGAAACTAGAAACTTGGTTGATCTGTCGGACCAGTTAACAATCCTGGCAATCCGATTGTGAAACACTAGTGGAAAGCCGTTTTTATCAATAAAACAACTTTATATGTTCATAATAAACCGATAATTTCATCATTATTTTAAGGGCCGACTAGAGACCGGGATAAAAATAGCAACATATTGGAAATTTCAATTTTTCTAGATGCCCAGATGACAAAAACCTGTTGTCGCATCAAAAAATTGATTTGCGATCCGCAAATGTCTCCAAAAAATGTCTCCGGACTTCGCTGTGATCAATACACAAATTAACATAAAATTCTAATCGTTCGGATCGGGAAATGAACAACATGGTATTTATTATTTTGAAAAAGCAGCAATAATCAGCATTTTATCGATCTTAATACCATCAGAATATACTTTGTTTACCGTAAGAATTTATACTGGAGGGCGTTGAATAATGTTTTGATATTGCGGGAGAGTAAACGTGCGTATTTTCAAGATTACAAGTTTTCGAGATGTGGAATTTCATTCCGGGGGTGGTTGAATCTACACTAAAAGACCTAAAACTAATGAAGAGAAGCTTGAAGTACAGCGAAAATATGAAAGGGATATTGAGATAGTTTAGTAGATATATAAAAGTTTGCTTTTTATAAATGCACAATACATTGTAAATAGTCAGTTGAAATTTAAGTAAAATAACAGAGAAATTGTCTGACCACTTGAAATCTTGGAGGACCAGTAATTTCTGAAAGCTGGTGGTCCTTTGGGTCTGTCAGTAGGTAAAAAAAGTTAGTGTTAAGCCCTGCAGATTAGATTGAGTGTGAGATTTTAAATGTTTTGTGCAAGGAACAACTGTTAATTAAATAGTCCTTAAAACTTCAACAGTTTATGTATGATAAAACATTACTTTAATGACTAGTGTTAAAAACAACATCGAATGAAAATAAATTTGAGTGAATATAATTTCTCTGTTCTGGTATATTGGACCCAATCATTTATCACTTGAAATAGTATTGTATTTTTGTCAGCACTTAGACAGTGTTTGAGCCGCGCTCTGGGAAATAGGGTTTTATGCATGTGCGTTACGTGCCCTCAACAATTAGCCAGTGCAGTATGCATAGGCTTATCAAGGATGACATTTCTACTTTAATGGAATTTTTTGTTTAAATGAAGTCTCTTCTAAAACAATATCCAGTATAGGCGGAAATTATAGTCCCTTATTAGCCTGAGAGGACTGCACAGGCTAATATAGGACAACACATTCATTAAGCACAGTTTCACCAAAACGCAGCTTGTATTCAAGTTTTGTGCTAAACAGGATTGTGATTCTTCAGACAAAAGGTGTAATGGATTCTGTCCAGTGCCTGGCAGGGTATGGAACAGATGTCTTACTGAATTGTATTCTTGGCACCATTAACCACAGAATTTGTTTCTTATTGAATATAAGCTGTTGAAAAATCACAATTAACTCTACCTCTCAGTTTGGCTATTAGGATGTTCAAGTATTATTAATTTACCTACGAGTTTGGTCGTCACCTTTTTAGTTATTAAAGTTTGAAATAAATTAAGTAGATAGTTAAGCCTTAATTTAATATCATTTATTATGGCAAGCGGTTTATGGCAAGCGGTTCGACACATAATCCTAAGAAACTAGGTTTCTCATGAGAACCTAGGTTCCCAGAATGAGAACCTACATGTAGGTTCTCATTTGAAGATTGCAAATGGCTTCAAGAACCCAAGTTTTCAAATGAGAACCTAGGTTCTCATGAGAACCTAGGTTCTCATTTGAAAACGTAGGTTCTCATGAGAACCTAGGTTCTCAGAATGAGAACGTAGGTTCTCAAGAGAAACCTAGTTTCTTGCGGTTCGACGCATAATCCCAAGAAACTAGGTTTCTCATGAGAACCTAGGTTCTCAGAATGAGAACCTAGGCTCGATTGAAAATTGCACATGGCTTCAAGAACCCAAGTTTTCAAATGAGAACCTAGGTTTGACGCATAATCCCAAGAAACTAGGTTTCTCAACAGAACCAAGGTTCTCAGAATGGGAACCTAGGTTCTTGCTTGAAGATTGCACATGGCTTCAAGAACCCAAGTTTTCAAATGAGAACCTAGGTTTTCATTAGAACCTAGGTTCTCATTTGAAAACCTATGTTCTCATGAGAACCTAGGTTCTCATTCTGAGAACCTAGGTTCTCATGAGAAACCTAGTTTCTTGCGGTTCGACGCATAATCCCAAGAAACTAGGTTTCTCATGAGAACCTAGGTTCTCAGAATGAGAAATTCTGAGAACCTAAGTTCTCAGAATGAGAACCTAGGTTCTCGCTTGAAGATTGCACATGGCTTCAAGAACCCAAGTTTTCAAATGAGAACCTAGGTTTTCATGAGAACCTAGGTTCTCATTTGAAAACCTAGGTTCTCATGATAACCTAGGTTCTCACTTGAAGATTGCACATGGCTTCAAGAACCCAAGTTTTCAAATGAGAACCTAGGTTTTCATGAGAACCTAGGTTCTCATTTGAAAACCTAGGTTCTCATGAGAACCTAAGTTCTCAGAATGAGAACCTAGGTTCTCATGAGAAACCTAGTTTTCAGTTAACATTTATAATTCAACATTTATATGCCACTATGCCTCGATTTATTGTTAATGTATTGTAATTTATAGTTTTGTTTGTTTGAATGCAGTCTTAAATGATACGGCAATCAAGGCAGATGCCCCTCCTTGAAGCCTTGTCAGTATTCATTGATTAATTGTCCCATCGAAAATTAGGTCAATGTCAAAATCAGAGATGATAATATTAAAAAACCTCATATATGCACATATGAAAGCTTTGCAAAACGCATCCTTGATGTTAGATAAAACTCTTCATTTTAAAGTTACTGAGAATTGGTCCCTCTGAATTGTTATGAAATAAGCTTTTTGCCTTTTGGCATCAGTTGATCAGTTGATGCCTTAAGGGTATAAAAATCACTGGGCATGAGGAGCGAACTTTTTGTAAAAAGAACAGATGGAGCCCTTAATGTACATATGAAGTTCAACAAAAATAGGACCTATATTATGGGATATTATCAGACTGAACTATCATGTAATCATTACCATAAAAGTAATGTTAAGGACATTAATAGTATTCAATTATATTCAAATCACAATAAAAATGCTGGAGACATATATCATCTGACATACTACTGATACTAGGAACACCGCAAAAAATTTGCATTACACGTCAATTGTAATAAGAGGCCAATAAATAATCTAATTTCATTTCATACCTGTGTGCCTCTTTACAAAGGCTCACATTTGCCACGTAAACTTTTGATATGGTTTATTTCACTTTATCAATAAGCAGAGAACGTGAGCTGACGCAAGGTGAAGGTTGCCCAGGATGAGTTGACATTTTTGAGTTGCCGTTGAGAAAACAGCGACGTTGATTACAGTAGTGTGGCAGCTTTACGTGTCTCACACCACAATTGTTATAACAAAAGTTACGTTATGATCATAGCTGCAAGGCATAAAAACAATTAACTACTTCCAAGAATGAGATGAGGTAAATCATAAGTTAATGAATCCAGTAAACAGGTCATATTAAAGTAGAGTATGAGATAATGTGTTTATTAAAAAAAAATGTCTTTCTGTTTTTTAAATGAATATTACTTTTGCATAAGTAGCTAATATTGCATGAAGTGAAAAGATCAAGATTCTAGTTGTTTTTTTTTTAATTAAAAGTAAATACAAACAAAGAAAACAAACTATAAAATACAACATTTTTTAGGCAAACTCAGAGAAGACGAGCTTAAGTCACAATCAAGCCTTTTGGAAGTGGTTTTAGCCCTAATGGTGAATAAAGCTCTCACATAATTTTTTCCCAAAGTACTTAAGACAATTCATACATGACAGACTAGTACATGGAAGTCTGACTGTCATATACATGAAAACATGCGATGATGAAATTTACAGTATCGTGACAATGCAATAATTGTCCTGATAAGTAACTGCCTTAAAGATGCTCGTGCATTTACATTTTTATTGCAATTATCATAATAAATTCTCAACATTTTAATTGCTGAACATCATTTGTCTGACCATATTTCTAATGTTTCTTATCATTAAACATGCACAGCAAACTCATGCCCTATATACAAATTATGCACACTCATGACATCAACATTGTAAGATCATGTGAGACCACAACAATATTATCTTTCATGTATTATAGGACAACTGAATGATAATTGTAACATGTACCTGATTTTGTAACAATGACCTAATTAAAGAGACATGCTCACAGATTTGTTTGTCATGTTCAGGTCAGTGGAGGTTACACTCTAGTATAATAACAGGACAATGATGGGTTCCTCTCACAGAGGTTCAAATTTCAGACCTGACTATTAGTCTTTAATGAATTATCAAATTCAACAAAAAGAGATGCAAAATATTCCATTTTTCACCATGATTTAAGTTGCAAACGCTAAAAAAATTCAAATAATTTCAACTCATTATTAATTGTTCATACACAATTATATTTAAAATATATATATATTTATATATATATATATATAATTGCAAACTTACTTGATTTTATTCGCAACCGTACTCAAACCGGATCGTTTTTTTTTCTCGTTTCGCTCGTTTTTCAGTGCGGTCGGGAATAAAATATATATAAAAAAGACGATTTTCCGATTTTATTTTTTTTCCCATTTTCCAAAAATTAGGGTCGGCGGTTTTGTAAACCAAGAAATATAAAAGTCGTGGCCTAACCCATTTTTCTAATAAAAATGCTTCAGAACTGTGTGATGTGATCTGTCACTTTCATGACGATTCATATGACTCACAAGTGTCATGAACTTTATCATTTCAATATAAGGAAATATGCCAGTCAAATATCAATTACAGTTAAATTCTGTAATTGATGCTTATTAATTATCAATCAATCAGAAAGTAATATTTTTTTATATAAATAATTTCTCTCTCCTGCACACAGTCAAAATAAGTCAAAATCTCCAAATGTCATCATCAATTTGAACCGTTTCCTTGTTCCTGATAAACGAAAATTCATCTCATTTATTCCATTTACATCTTTAAGAAAAATGCATCACGCTATGATCTATCTTCATTGATCACAATGAAATATAATTTTTCGAAATATTGCAACTAGCAATAGGTATCCATTTAAATAACTCATTAGCCCCTTCAAATCAGGAAACAGATCCTGATGTATACTTTGAATCTCCATAAACTTTAGATACCTTCATTTCAGGAGAGCTTATGGCCATGCTTCAAATATTGCTGTGTCATTATGACAAAGCTTAATAACAGATCTATGATATTCCTAATTTGTAATCCACAGTAAATTGCTGAGGGTCATTTACACATGATTTCCTCATTTCAAAATGCTTTAATTTTATGCAAACAAATATTTATATGTATATTTCTGATGACAGAGCTACATGTTAATATTTCAACAGCAAATAAAGAGATCTATTTTTCAAATATGGCTCTGTTTCTTATGTATTAACCCTTAACCCTTTCAGTGCTGGAACCGAATTTTCAAGGCCTTTGCAAACAGTTTGGATCCAGATGAGACGCCACAGAACGTGGTGTCTCATCTGGATCCAAACTGTTTGCTGTTCTTATAGTATTCTTTGAAAAAAATCGAAGAAAATGCTAATTTTAGAAATTCAGCAGACGACATTTTAGCAGACAACAAATTTCCCAGCATGCAAAGGGTTAACCACTAAGAAGCAAAGTGAAAATGACTATGTGCAGACTCACAGTCTGTTCAGGTTTTATGCTGTTTGCTGCTCATGAGTATCTAATTAAGGTTTGGAGATGAAGCCTTTTTAACTTGAATCTAGTAAGAAAGGTCTTAAATTAAATATAACATACATGTAATCTAGGGGACTACGAATGCATGAACATACATATCTAAGTGGTAAAGGGTTAATCAAAGAAATGAATTGTGCAAAGTTCTATATAGACAAGTAACAGGCTTAGCAAATGTTAACTATCTATAGTAGCAAAACGATTTTGGTATTATTTTAGCACAAAGGGCAATAACTCCAGTGTGTGTACCAGAATCTGGCCCAGTTAGTTTTGTTTTCTGCTCATATCTGACCATTATAGTCACTAAATGTCCACTTTTTAACCCACTTTTGTGAGTCTTGTACATTAATACAAACACTAAAAACAAGGTTATCAATTATAATACAAACAAACTTGTTTATTTCTTATTTCCAGTAAAAAACGCCTGCCTGTAAGAATCAATTCTTCAGGAAACAAAAGGGATAAAATATTGTGCAATAGGGGAGAATCAGTCAAAGACAAGAGCTGTGTTTGTGAAAAACAATAACCCCTACTGAGCTTTGAAGCAGCACAGCAGAAATTTGAGAGAAATCTGTTAAGTCCATAACCTGTAACTACAAACTAAAAGCCAATGTCCAAGGACCTTAATACATGTACCACTTAAAGGCATTCAATATATTCTCAATGTTAAAATAAAGTACGGTAGAGACATGAATTTACTTATATGGCAAACAAATTTAACTTTATTTACTTCTAAGGCAAAAAAGTAAACTATCATCACATTAACACATCGTTGTTAAAACCTTCTAATAGCGAACTAATTACTAGTAACTTGCGAACCAAGCCCGTTTATTCATATGTGAAAACCTCATTTCATCAAAAATGAAAGAATAATTTGGCAGTCCTTTACTAAAATACTTTCTATCTGTGTGTTTTGACAATCATTCATGAATCTGACGATTTAAATGACACTGTAGATTTTCTGCACATGCGCAGTGAACACGAAAACGTGACAAGCTGTGTGTGCTTGAATGCTCTTGGTTCAATATTTAACAGAAAGTGAACCATGTCGGTACAAAACTGGCTCATGTTATTGGGTTACTTCATTTTAAGATAGGACAATTTCGCCCCAATACAGGTGTGCTAATAAAGGTGTACTTACAAATAAAAGCCCAAGTGTGCGTTAAATTGACTGCAGATACAACTTTCTAACGCTCATTTTTGGCTTTTTAAATAGGAAGTTAGATAATATTTTTTAATGATTTAAGGTCAAACTTGAAACGATGGGTTGATATTCATTTCTTGTAATATTATAGGCTGCTATTTGTTAATACATAACCAATATTATAAATAACATGCATTGGGTAAAATTGTTTATTTTAATTGTCTAGTCTACTTATACAATGAAAATTATTAAATATTCTCCAATGAAATATTTATTCTTAATTAAATTTTCTTCAACATGTAGTTCAAACAAAAAACAATCAAATAAATGTTTAAAATTTATATTAACATCATATTATGTTTTTATTCCCACTTATTTGAATCCGAAGCAATTCTTTTACATGAACCTGTTTCTTACAAACTTGTCGTCAATAAGCTTTTTTTGACATTAAAATGTGTGCTTTTTAGTATAACAAATTATTTGAATGTCCTTTCGAGGGTGTCAATTCAAATTTTATTAACTGTCTAAGGTTCCAGAATAAAGCATTAATATCTTCAAATGGCCCCCCAAAAAGTAGGGTTATAATGGTTCTTGTACATACCATTTCTTCTCATTAATACATGTATCTGTACACCTATGAACTTTCATGTTAAAATCTTACATAGTTTTTGAGATATAGCCCTTTAAAAAGGTTTGTGACAAACAGACATCATACAAAAACAACAAAGGGAAATAACTCTTATTTGAAAAAGGGTATGGTATTGGTTCATGTGCAATGGCACTTCTCATTGATATCTTATAATACACCAATGAAATTTCAAGTTGAAATCTTAAAAAGTTTATGAGATATAGCCCTGAAAAATTTGTGTTTGACGGACTTCATACAAAAACAACAAAGGAAAATAACTCTAATTTAAAAATGTGTAGGGTTATGGTTCATGTGCATGGCACTTCTCATTGACATCTATACACAAATAAAAATTCAAGTTGAAATCTTAAAAAGTGTATGAAATATAGCCCTGAAAAATGTGTGATTGACAGACTTCATACAAAAACAACAAAGGGAAACTAGATACAACTTCTGACCAAGTTTGGTGAAACTTGGATGAAAACTACTTGAATTAGAGAGCGGACACCATGGTCAATGTTTAAAATGCACTAAGTGACCCCGTGACCTAGTTATTGACCAGGCATGACCCAAATTCGAACTTGACCTAGACATCGTGCAGATACAACATCTGATCAAGTTTGGTGAAGATCGGATGAAAACAACTTGAAATAGAGAGCGGACACTAAATACTAAAGTAATGGACCGACAGACCGACCAACCGACCGACCAACCGACCTACAGACAAGCTCACTCCTATATACCCCCGTAAACGTTTGTGGGGGTATAATAACTCTTATTTGAAAATGTGTAGGGTAATGGTTCATGTGCATGACACTTCTCATTAATATCTTAAAACAGACCCATTAAGTGTCTTAGATATAGCTCTGAAAAGTTTGTGCCAGACCGACAACCCGAAAACAATATATCCGCATTTGGCAGGGAATAATTAGGATGACATTTATTAAAGGGACATGATGGAATTATTTGTAATTGATCTTAATATTGTTATGTGTAGCCTAATTTAATTAGGAAATATCATTTAAAATTAATGTTTTTAATGGCTAACAATCATCCATTACTTTTATGAACAACAAGCAGGGGAGAAATTTCACTTAAAAGAAGAGATGTGTTTGTCAGAAACAAAATGCCCCCTTATGCGCCGCTTTTCTTTTTTTTCTTGTTTTGACCTTTGACCTTGAAGGATGACCTTGACCACTCAAAATGTGAAGCTCCAGGAGATACACATGCATGCCAAATATCAAGTTGCTATCCTCAATATTGCAAAAGTTTGACCAAGGTTAAAGATTTGTGACACATACAATGACAGACAGACAGGCCAAAAACAATATAAGCCCTCCCCCCCCCCCTGATCATTCGATCCAGGGGCATAAAAAGTTAAATACCTTAAACACTTTTTATGAATTGTTAGAATAAGACTACATTTCAAACGCATAATTAAGAAATTAATGATTTTTTAAAAGACTTTTTGTTCATTCACTAAACAATTCAGATGGCATTTTTTATTTGTCTTCCTTTTAACACAGTTTTTATCCAGTTTCACTGGCCTGAATATAGTTTATTGCATGTAACTGTTTACCATCATTTCTTTAAGTGAATAGTGCATTTTAATGTTTTTTGTTATTGATATAAAATCAATTTATACTAGAAACATTTTTAATAAAATATATTTAACAAGAGATGTGTTCGTCAAAAACACAATGCCCCCTACTGCGCCGCTTTGAAATAAAATGTTTATTCATCATTTGGGAGGTATAGAAATCATCTCCCTTTAAAGCTTATTACTTCCCTTGGGTTTTGTCCAATCCAACAAGGGGGGTGGAGGGTCTGTAGACTATGGTGTACGAACTGGTCCAAAACTATTCTAAACTGTCCGGGACAGTTTATAAACCGTCCAGGACGGTTTGTAAACTGTCCCGGACAGTTTACTAAACTGTCCTGGACAGTTTACTAAACTGTCCCGGACAGTTTACAAACTGTCCGGGACGGTTTAGGGAAGTTTTGGACCGTTCATGCGCATAAACCATCCAGGACGGTTTAAACTATATCAACCAATCAGAACACTCCTAACAATAATGCTTTACTTTAGAAGTTTTACGAGCGTAATGTAATATCACTGTCATCTCGAGCGACGCTATTTTTTTCGGACAAAACATGATTTTAAAAATATTCAATCAATCATTGCTGCCAAAAACGCCAGAGTTAAAAATGAATGTTTTAAGTACTCGAAATAAATGTATTTGCCCACAAAGTATTTCTGACATTGGTAACGAATTTCATCTTTTACAGTGCATTTTTTATACATAGAAGGAAGCAGCTTTTAAACCGAACAGGTTTAATAGACTGAATAATAATTTTTCAAGTAAGCAATTGACAAAAATACCGCAAGCAAAGCTGGGGATTGCAATTTTCCTAAACTGTCCCGGACGGTTTGTAATCCACAAAATAAATAGCCTGGTACGGTTTACAGACCCACGAGCGGTTCAAAAGTAAGAAACTGTCCGGGACAGTTTAGTAAACCGTCCCGGACGGTTTACAAACCATCCCGGACGGTTTATAAACTGTCCCGGACAGTTTAGAATAGTTTTGGACCACTTCGTACACCATAGTAGACAGCCAAATTGACCAAGTCAGACATGACTGACAACCAAGGCCTGTGGTTTATCAAAGAGATAATAGCCAGAGTTCATCATGTACAGTACAGCCAAAGCGGCACAAACATAATCCGCGGCTACGCCACGGCCAGATTATTAGTCCGTCGCGGCCGAATCGTGTGTTCACGCGGCGTATCGCCGTGGCATTCGGCATCAATCAGCGCAACAAGACTGAGTCTGTATTAACCTCGCGTACTTTCGTAAATCCGCCGCATACGTACGCGGCGGATCGAGTGAAAAGATATCCACCTACATGTACATACAATGTACATGTATGTGAAGCATAGAATTAATTACGCGCAACTGTTTATGTTTCGTTCGATTATCATTGTTAAATTTGTAATCCGAAACACACTTCCGAATTTTAATGCTAACGCGTCCTTTGGCAAATTCTAGCGTCAAATAAACAGTGCAAAAATATACTTTGTTTCATAAAAAGCGCGCGAAAATTATGCAGACATGTAGAACGTCGTTTGGAAAGTTTGGGTGTATTTTGTGTTGTATTTACATGAACATCACGTCAGGCGTAAATCGTGTGTTCAGTGGAGAAAAAAAACGCCCAGATTAGACGTTATTTCATCATCTCTATAAAAAGTAACAAATGCCAAAATGTATTTGATACTTAAGGAAATATCGAGAATGTTTGTGTATCGTAAATATTTACCAGCATTTGCTTTAAAACTGGAATATACGGGATTATCGGGTAATTAGTAGCGATATTAACTGTATAATATGAACAAAATAAAATGTGTATATATACGCATATTCAAACAATAGTTGTAATAAGCTGATAATTAACAAAACTACAAATACGTCGTCACCATCTTGATTATTGATGTGGCTTCAAACTGCTATTTTTCTCAGCTAATATATAATAGCGGAATCAACATGCAATTAATTTATAATTCAACCATATGCTGGAGCCTTGACCACTTGTATGTGCGAAAACATAATTACGTGACCTTATTTATATGTGAAATACATACGCCACAGCCCGGCGGGAAACAAACTTAATAATTGGCCAGACACATTAACTACGCTTACATTTATATACTAATAAAATCCGCGCACAATAAATTTATTATGATTTTAATTATTATTATAATTGTTCTTTCATAATTTATTAACTACATGTCACTTATAATTTTAAAAAGATTTTTTATTTCATGATGCGAATCGACTCGGTATCATGTCGCGCATTGCGGCATGCCTTGGCGGACAGATGCGAAGTTTCACGGCGAAATGCTACTTGCCGCCGCATACTGACGCGGCATCGACTCGTTTCGCCTTGCCGCCGCGGATCGCGAAATACGTTTGTTCCGCTTTGGCTGTACTGTACCTTTATAAGTCCAGAGGTATGTAACCTACTATTCACAAATTATTACAGTAAAGAAATGATAATTATATCATTTAAATTATAAAAAACTTTGAAAAATCATTTAGTTGAGTTACAAATAATCCAAATAATAAATATGTACAGTAACTGTGAAAAGAAGTTAAATTCTTGGTAAGGAAATATATAATATGATATTTATAATTATATAAATTACTTCCCTTGAAAATAATTGTCTCTAACAAATCTCTATTTTTAGTAGCAAATAATTAAAAGCCACTGTCTATTTTTAGTAGCAAATAATTAAAAACCACTACCGTGACTGTAGATTCACAGATTTACCACTCAATGTGCAGCTCCATGAGATACACATGCATGCCAAATATCAAGTGGCTAAGTTCAATATTGAATAATTATCTCCCTTTAAAGCTTATTACTTCCCTTTGATTTGTATTTTTGACCTTAGACCTTGAAGGATGACCTTGACCTTGATCTTTTTCCACGATTTGTATGTCAGAAACACAATGCCGCCTACTGCGCCGCTTTCATTGATTTAACAAAAATATATACGTTGGCAAGGAAGATAATTATGTCCATTTAAAGCTTATTACTTCCCTTGGATTTGTTTTTTCGACCCTAGACCTTGAAGGATGATGTTCACTTTGAAATTTTAGCACTCAAAATGGTCACTCCATGAGATACACGTGCATACCAAATATCAAGTTGCTATCTTCAATAGTGAAAAAGTTATGGCCAATGTTAAAGTTTTTTTCGGAAGGATGGACAGACTGACATACTGACACACTGACATACTGACTGACGGACAGTTCAACTGCTATATGCCACCCTACCGGGGGCATAAAAATTAAAGTGCTTATGTTCACATTCATACAATAAATTAGATTTAAACAAAGTGAATGCAAAAATACACCTTATTACATTACAGTCGAATTGCAATAACTCGAGCTGGCGATTTCTCGAAAATTGGCAATTACTCGAGCATTAAAGGAAGTCCCTAACATTTTCCTTTAATTTCTATATAAAAATATCCGCAAGAACTCAAACATGTCATTTTCAGTAACTCAAGAATGTGTGTTGGTCCCTGAAAGGCATTTCACACCTAATTAACTGGCAATTATTCGAAGATACTTTCTCATCTGGTCGGTGCTTAAAATTTTTGAGTTGAGAAAACTGCGACGATGCATTGAAAGGATGGCCGAATCTAACGGGAAGCTAGTGGGTTGAACAGTCTTCAATCTTACACTTTGCACAACACAATTCTGACAGAATGTAAATTAAATACAAACTGTGTAATGATCATGTTGTTATTCGTTTTTTTTTCATGCTCATGTACTTACCTTGTGTGCTATTTTAAATATGCTACATGTACATTGAATATTGTATGAATATTTTTGATTATATATATGTGTTATGGGTATATGTTGATTAAATTAAATGAATGAACAACCATTCCTATTGTTTAGTTTAGTATCCTGTAACCTTTATTGATTTTTACAAAGCCTTGTCCTTTCCAAGCACCGTCTTACATGTAAATAATAGTTAGCGGTCAAAAGTTAAGCATCACCAACCGCAACAGTGAAAACAAATAATACCATGGATTACTTGAAAATTGCGATTACTCGAGCATCGAGGTCAGTCCCGTGCTACCTCGAGTTATCGCAGTTTTACTGTATAAGCAAAGTGAAACTTCAGATGCACAAGCAGAATTGAATTGCATAATTAGGTAACACATCTTATTTTAATTGAAGTAAACTGCAGTTTTTTTTCACCATTTTGGGAATGGGGCCAGAGCTGGATTTTAGATTAATAAATGTCTTTTTTAGGAATCCTTCACTCGTGAATATAATACATTTTTTCATTAGAAATGGGTCACCCTACCTGACCAGAATTTGTAAGAAAAACACTGAACTAGCATGTACAGTACAGCCAAAGCGGCACAAACATAATCCGCGGCTACGCCACGGCCAGATTATTAGAATCGTGTGTTCAGCGGCATCGATCCGCGCAACGACGCCGAGTCTGTATTAACCTCGCGTACTTCCGCGGAGTAAATCCGCCTCATACGTACGCGGCGGATCGAGTGAAAAGATATCCACCTACATGTACACACATGTATGTGTAGCGTAGAATTAATTACGCGCAACTGTTTATGTTTCGTTCGATTATCATTATTAAATTTGTAATCCGAAACACACTTCCGAATTTTAATGCTAACGCGTCCTTTGGCAAATTCTAGCGTCAAATAAACAGTGCAAAAATATCCTTTGTTTCATAAAAAGCGCACGAAAATTATGCAGACATGTAAAATGTCGTTTGGAAAGTTTGGGTGTATTTTGTGTTGTATAAATACATGAACATCACGTCAGGCGTAAATCGCGTGTTCAGTGGGGAAAAAAACGCCCGATTAGATGTTATTTCATCATCTCTATAAATAGTAACAAATTCCAAAAATGTATTTGATACTTAAGGAAATATCGAGAATGTTTGTGTATCGTAAATATTTTCCAGCATTTGCTTTAAAACTGGAATATACGGGATTATCGGGTAATTAGTAGCGATATTAACTGTATAATATGAACAAAATAAAACGTGTTTATATACGCATATTCAAACAATAGTGATAATAAGCTGATAATTAACAAAACAACAAATACGTCGTCACCGTCTTGATTATTGATGTGGCTTCAAACTGCTAATTTTCTCAGCTCAAATATATAGCAGAATCAACATGCAATTAATTTATAAATCCACCATATGCTGGAGCCTTGACCACTTGTATGTGCGAAAACATAATTACGTGACCTTGTTTATGTGTGAAATACATACACTACGGGCGGGAAACAAACTTAATTGGCCAGACACATTAACTACATGTATATGCTAATACAATCCGCGCACAATAAATTTATTATGATTTTAATTATTATTATAATTGTTCTTTCAAAATTTGTTAACTACATGTAACTTATAATTTTACAAAGATTTTTCATTTCATGATGCGCATCGACTCAGCATCATGTCGCGGATCGCGGCATGCCTCGGCGGACAGATGCGAAGTTTCGCGGCGAAATGGGACTTGCCGCCGCATACTGACGCGGCTTCAACGACTGACGCGGCATCGACTCGTTTCGTCTTGCCACCGCGGATCGCGAAATACGTTTGTTCCGCTTTGGCTGTACTGTACATTTACTTCACCCAGTGAATATTCCATTTCAAACATAATCTTTGTTCAATACATTTTTTTAATTTCAAGCAGTTTTCAGTCAATAAATTACGTTATAAATGTATGTGACTTATACTAATAAAACATGTATTGCATATTTCATGGACAGGTGCTTTACAACTAGGTCATAATGTCCCCACACCTCATATTTTGCTCAAAACTTACAAACAAATCTATAAGAACATTATTTGTATTTGTTAAGAAAATAAACGTTATTGCAATGCGCAAGTAGGTTTTAGTAATATGGATTAATTTGAATTTATTTGCTGAATAACTATTTATAAATTCAAACAAAGTGGACCGAGTTTGTCTGAATTTTAAATACATAATACTACAACAACATGGTAAAATGTAACACAAACAAAAGTGGGCGAGGAAAAATATGCCACAAAAATAACATCTATTGAAAAGAGATTTATGGAAAGAATTTCCAATCAAAATACCCAACAAAAGGAAGATATGTTTGCTTGAACTATTTCATACAAAACATTAATTTGCAGGGCAAACAAACTACGAAAATACTTTTACTTATTTTGTCTAAAAACAATTTATGGGTGAAAAGTTTTGTAAAAGTCAATTTAGAATCCAAATCTTTACATGTCACGTCCACATCCTAGAATAAATCAGGATATCCAACACATTAATTGAACGACTTTTGCCTTACCCAATATCCTGGTACTTTTAAAATGAATTCAGTTGATAGATTAGCATTATTAGCATGATTCAGCACAATTTAACATCTCCATATGTCAAGGATTACCCCTATATATAGTTTCAGGAAAAATATTCGGGTGTGTAAAAATTGTTTTATATTTTAAATATCTTTAAAAATCATGTCTCAAAATATGTAAATCAAAAAAAGTTAAGTAATAGTCTTTCTAGGATGTCCCTTACTCCCATGTTTGTTAATACTAAAGGCCTATTACATGGACAAATATCCTCCTTTAGTGAAGTTTAATCAAATTTTATTGATTTTGCAATTTTAAAAAAACTCCATATTTTGGAATTAAGAAATATTTCTTACAACACGTGGGTCATTTATTTGTTTTGTTTTTAAGGTCTTTCACACTGTTGTTTTTCTTCAAATTGTTAAATTTTGATTTTGCCAAAGCTAACTTAAAATTTTGAAAATTAGCAAATTATACAACACATGCTTTGTAAATGCCAATTGTTTGTAAATATTTGCTTTCAAACAGTATGTTTCTGTTAATTAGCCTTAAAGAAGATGTATTTTATTATTTCTATTGAAGCTTTTATAAGAGTTAAGAGTTTTCCTATAAAAAAAACTCAACAGCTTGCTGGTGGGAAAGATTTTTTAGGGCTGCTATGGTGTCTTCATAGAATTGATCAGTTACAAAGAAAATATCTTATTTTGGTAAAATTCTTACTTTTATTTTGTTGTAAACATGTTAAATTTTAATATAATGTCTTGTGTTAAAATTGCATTCATTCAGAATTAATAGCCAATTTAGCTCTTCAGTAGCCGAATATACAAGAACAGAGTCTATTGTCATGATAATTTGATGTTATTCTGTTTGTTATTGCAAAAATCTGTCAAGGGCACGTTCAAGAATAGAAGTTGTTAAAAAACAAGAAGTATCGTTGAAAACGATGGATGCTCCCCGATGATGCGCTTTGTCAATCTATGTGTTAATAACCACCTAAAAAAATATATTATTAGCCTCGGTGACCTTGACCTTAAACCCAAATGACATCAAGTGTCATTAAAAGGTAGAGGTCTGAAGCTGTAACAAAAGTGTGACGGAAAAATATATTTTTAGCCTCGGTGACCTTGACCCCAGTGACCTCAAACCTCATCAAAAGGTAGAGGTCCATGCAAGGTACCTACATGCCAAATATGAAAGAGATTGGTAAAGTATTGAAGGCCCTATGAGAAAATGTAACAAAAGCATGACGGAAAATATATTATTAGCCTCAGTGACCTTAAACCCAAGTGACCCCAAACCTCATCAAGAGATAGAGGTCCATGCAAGGTACCTACATTGCAAATATGTAAGAGATAGTTGAAGTTTTGAAGGCGTTATTAGAAACTGTAACAAAAGCGTGAAGGAAAATCTATTATTTGCCTCGGTGACCTTGACCTTGAACCCAGTGACCTCAAACCTCATCAAAAGGTAGAGGTCCATGCAAGGTACCTACATTGCAAATATGTTAAGAGATCGGTAAAGTATTGAAGGCGCTATTAGAAACTGTAACAAAAGCGTGAAGGAAAATCTATTATTAGCCTTGGTGACCTTGACCCCAGTGACCTCAAACCTCATCAAAAGGTAGAGGTCCATGCATGACGCTTATAATTTTCAGGTTTTCAAATCGTCAAAAGATGCATATAATTGATATTCAAGAGCATTGTAAATGGTCAGTATTACTATTTCTTCAAAAATATCATAACAAAAACAAAAATTTGCGAATCCGAAACAACTTTTTTAAATTTTGTTAATTTACCAATCCATTAGACAGCCCCTTTAAAGGAAAACTGCCCAACTGGCAGCCATGTTTTTCAACAAACCAGAACCATTTCAAACTAGGTTAAGATATAATAACAGTCTTCGAAATTAGCTTTGAAAAGTTACATCCCAGTCGGGCCAGTTACTTAAGAATTTTTACATGCCCAACATATTTTTTACATGCCCAAACTTTTTTAACCAAAATTATAACAAATCACAACATTTTAACACTTACATGCTACACATAGTAAAGCAGAACATTTGTTTCAATAGTAGTGAATACAATTACAGCTAATCAATCACTAGAATTAAGACGGTCGATCGTTACACCAGTGCTCTTGAAAAGAGCGTTCTCTGGTGTCATCGTACCATTTCTTGGCTTCCTTTTTCTCTAAATCATTGTCAATTTTCTATTTTGGAAATGCTTTATCGGGCTTAGCCCCATCAACATACCTAAGATACTGCCTCTATGTCGACAATGACATTTGTTTACATTGACAAAAACGGAAGCGTATTACTTGATTGAAACGATCGATTCAAAAAGCATCTTCTCGATTAATGTCTAGAGCAACCATCGATAAGAACCGAATGTGACCGAACTGCATCGGTCAAAAACAATAACGATGACGTGTGCAAGCAGGTGCGTGTTGTTAAACCAATCGAATTTCATTGTTTTACAACTTACGGCAAGGTGTTTGTTCGCAAAATTGAAAAATAGATCTGCAAATATCAAGAACCGCTTACGATTTATATTTTTTTAACTGTCAATTGGCTTCAATAATTTACATGCCCGGCGGGCCACAAACGTGAATTTTTGTTTGTGCCCGGCAGTAATTTTACTCGCCACGGGCGATCGGGCGTGTGCTAATTTCGAAGACTGTAATAAGAAGAAATGTTTTTTACAATTGTGCCAAAAATGTGTCTTCTAGGGTTAACAAGGTTTTACTTTAGCAATATAAGGAAAACTGCAATGCCCACTAGCAGCGATGTTTCTTTACAGACCAGAACCATTTTAGAACTTGACCATGCAGACATCATCAGGATTTTTTTTAAATTGTAAGCTAATTTCATCATGATTTGACAAATAATGTGACTTAAACAGTTTAAAAGGTTTCACTATAACCATCTTTGAAAAACTGCTCCGCCCCTGCACCATGGTGGCCAAGTTTTAAAGCATTAGTATGGACATAATGTATTGTTGACCAATCTACCTGTAGTACAAATGACAAACAAGTCAATATCATGTAAAAAGAACAGTAACTCTTACAAAATCAAATTAAACTAGATAGAATAGTTTATCTTTCTTATTGTTTCTATTTAATCAATATTCTTTCACAAAACTGTGTTTTTAAAAAGAATTAATTAATGTTTATGATGACTTGAAGATTATGAAACCTTTGAAACTTGTTTAAGAAATCTAGTTGAATAGTCTTCAAATAACTCGGACAAATTATAATTGTACCCTTTTTTGGTGTTCAAAACTAGAGCGGTCACATGTTATATTAATATAGTAGTCTTAAAAACATGTGATGTAAGGATCAAACTGTATGCTGCAAATTGCTAAAACAGCTAAATTGGCTTTACTCAGCTATACACATGTAACAATTGAACTTGACAATTTTGTTTGCTGCACAAACCTCTAGGAAATTGTGGTCCAAATAGCCAATTTTATGTATTTCAAATGCTGTAACTCCAACATACTGGAGTTATTTGACTTTGTAAAGGAACATTTTCTTAAAGTTTTGTGAAGATCTGATGACGGGGGCATAAAAATTAAAGTGCTTATGTTCACATTCATACAATAAATTAGATTTAAACAAAGTGAATGCAAAAATACACCTTATTACATTACAGTAGAATTGCAATAACTCGAGCTGGCGATTTCTCAAAAATTGGCAATTACTCGAGCATTAAAGGAAGTCCCTAACATTTTACTTTAATTTCTATATAAAAATATCAGCAACAACTCAAACATGTGATTTTCAGTAACTCAAGAATGTGTGTTGGTCCCTGAAAGGCATTTCACACCTAATTAACTGGCAATTATTCGAAGATACTTTCTCATCTGGTCGGTGCTTAAAAGTTTTGAGTTGAGAAAACTGCGACGATGCATTGAAAGGATGGCCGAATCTAACGGGAAGCTAGTGGGTTGACCAGTCTTCAATCTTACACTTTGCACAACACAATTCTGACAGAATGTAAATTAAATACAAACTGTGTAATGATCATGTTGCTATTCGTTTTGTTTTCATGCTCATGTACTTACCTTGTGTGCTATTTTAAATATGCTACATGTACATTGAATATTGTATGAATATTTTTGATTATATATGTGTAATGGGTGTATGTTGATTAAAAAAAATGAATGAACGACCATTCTTATTGTTTAGTTTAGTATCCTGTAACCTTTATCGATTTTTACAAAGCCTTGTTTTTTCCAAGCACCGTCTTACATGTAAATAATCGTTAGAGGTCAAAAGTTAAGCATCACCAACCGCAACATATATTTAAATATAGTAGTCTTAAAAACATGTGATGTAAGGATCAAACTGTATGCTGCAAATTGCTAAAACAGCCAAATTGGCTTTACTCAGCTAAAACAATTGAACTTGACAATTTTGTTTGCTGCACAAACCTCTAGGAAATTGTGGTCCAAATAGCCAATTTTATGTATTTCAAATGCTGTAACTCCAACATACTGGAGTTATTTGACTTTGTAAAGGAACATTTTCTTAAAGTTTTGTGAAGAACTGATGAAAACAATGCAACTGTTGGGAGTCGAAACGTAAGCGACATGGTCTTTCTTCAGACCGTTCAAATGCTTGAGCCACTAACAAAGAGGTACAAAAAAAAAATTACCAATTTTTATAGACCTATTATTCCACTATGTGGAATGGCAAGACTTAATAATACTAATAATTATTCTGTTTTCGCACATCATTCAATCCATGGCAAGTTTTAACAAGAGCACCGCATAACAGGTGCCACGCTCGGCTGCGAAAGCTTATCAGAATTTTTGTTTTTGTTTTAGAGGTCATGGTGACCTTGACCTTTGACCAAGTGACCCAAAAATGGGTGTGGCGTGTAGAACTCATCAAGGTGCATCTACATATGAAATTTCAAAGTTGTAGGTGGAAGTACTTTGATTTTAGAGGCAATGTTAAGGTTTTAGCATGACGCCGGCGGACGACATGACACAACGAGCTGGCTATGACAATAGCTCGCGTTTTCTCTGAAAACAGCCTCGCTAAAAATCAGTAGTTGGACCAACCAAGTCCAAATTATTATGTTATTACTAGAGATCAAGAAAATGTTACAAGCCCGTTTTTATTAAACTCAGACTAGCCAGCCCTGTTAAGAATTTTCCAGTGCACTGCCTGGGAATTTGTTCTTATTTCTATCACTACTTGGTAACTATTTATGAAATGAAATATATTTGTCAACAAATAAAACCATCAAGACATTTTTTATTAATAAGTAATGCTCTTAAAACAATTATCTGTACATTAATCTTTTTTTTGCAAATATTAATGTTGATCCACTGATAATATGCACCTCTAGCCACACCTGATACATGTAGATTTCTGTTTTCAATTTACCCTACTTCCTGGATGACTCATGTGTGTCACAAGACCAGTTTTAAGATGCAATTAACACATAAGTGCTATAAGGATGCTCTTCTGTTGTCTGTTTTATCACACTTGAATAACAATTTTTTTAAACTCCATACTCATTAAAATGAATCTTGCAGAGACCAGAGTCTTTTAATTCCCAATTCAGCCTCATAGGATTTGTAAAAGCAAAAGTGTAAGTATTGCTAGAATTTAAAATATTTGTGGAAATACTTAAATTTCAATGTCATATTTAAAGAGTTTCCTTGGATTAAGCAAGATTTAAGAAGTCCACACAGTTCTTTTTCAAAAGAACCCTATACATTTTGTGTTTGTTTATCTTTCTCCAGAAATATTATCGGTCATTTACTTTGCTATCCAAACCCTCTGATTGATGACCAAGTTTTGTTATCATACTTCATAAGTATAAATGAAAGTTTACATTCATAAAAAGAGTAAAAAAATCAACATGTTTAGTGGTTTACTTAAGCTTGATTGGTCATTGTTGGCCCAGGTACTACATACATGTAACCTGAATACTCGTAAGTTTACTTATATTTACCCCGGGTACGGTAAATAAACTTAAACGTATTCCGTCAATATAAGACTGTACCCGAGTTGTATTCCTGCCCAAAATACGATGTCAGAAAATGAGCCACCAATTACAGTTAAACGAAATTGATTATCTTAAACAAACTTCTTTTTAAAAAAAAATGCATCAACATGCTTTTTGAGTATAAGTTTTGATAATATAGAAGCCAATTAACAGAAAATTGACAAAAATGTGAACACAATTATTTATTTTTTTAAGCCGACAACGACCGATTTAGTGTAAAATTCCTGAGTACGCTTTAGTATATTTACTGTACTCGGGGTACATGTAAGTGTACATAAGAGTACCCGAAGTACATGTAAGTAGTACCCGAGCCAACAATGATCAATCGAGCGTTACTTAACCGATTGGGATGCTACGGAACCCACCAGATTGGATATCAAAAGATAGACTAATATGGTTATTTAAGGCTAATTGTTATGTTTCTTGTTGATATACTGATTGACCCGAGGGCTCGTTGACATATAGCTATTCATTCATTGATTACTGCTAGGATTACATGTAACTGTTAATTGATAATTGTCGCCAAAATGAAAATTTCTTTGATAATAAATTCACCAAATTTAATGGATGTTCTGCTTTCTATAAAGAGTTCAAAAGGCCATAGCATTTTAAAAACATATAGCCATATGCCAGATGTCCTGATCTTGAAGGAAAAATCCTGCTATTGGGGCATTTGTCCGCGCATCCCCATATGAGACAATTTGTCCCGACATTTGTAAAAACTGACATACCTTCCATAAATTTACAATAAATTTGTTCAGCTAAAACTAACCATCACTAATCCATTCATTGCTCAAATTTTACAACGCACTGCTAATAGTGTTGTTTTTGACATATTATCAGCAATTTTTCTGCGAATTATTGTTTTTATCAGGCATTCACAACATGGCGTTTTAATGATAGGGGTTTATTTGTTCTCGATAGATGTGTCATACGTGTACTGAAAAAAAAGCCAACTGCCACATTATCACGTAAAAACAAGATGTGTTTGTGAAACACAATGTCCCCCTATATGACGTTTGACCTTGAAGGATGACCTTGACCTTGTGAAGGATGACCTTGACCTTGACCTATCACCACTTAAAATGTGCAGCTCCATGAGATACACATGCATGCTAAATATCAAGTTGCTATCTTCAATATTGCAAAAGTATTCATAAAATGAGCGATTTGGGCCACATATATTTGACCTCTGACCTTGAAGGATGACCTTGACCTTTCACCACTCAAACTGTGCAGCTCCATGAGATACACATGCATGCCAAATATCAAGTTGCTATCTTCAATATTGCAAAAGTATTTATAAAATAAGCGATTTGGGCCACATATATTTGACCTCTGACCTTGAAGGATGACATTGACCTTTCACCACTCAAAATGTGAAGCTCCATGAGATACACATGCATGCCAAATATCAAGTTGCTATCTTCAATATTGCAAAAGTATTCATAAAATTAGCGATTTTTACCACATATATTAGACCTCTGACCTTGAAGGATGACCTTGACCTTTCACCACTCAAAATGTGCAGCTTCATGAGATACACATGCATGCCAAATATGAAGTTGCTATCTTCAATATAGCAAAAGTTATTGCAAAATGTTAAAGTTGGCGCAAACAGACCAACAGACAGACAGGGCAAAAACAATATGTCCCCCACTACTATAGTGGGGGACATACAAAACTGTGTATAATATCACCCAGGGCCCTCAATCCATTTTAGGGGAAGCGGGTCGCTACCCTCATGAAGGGGAATTTTCGCTGCGTTTCCCTTTTTGGGGGATTTTTTTACTTACTCTCTCTCATTATTACATTTGTACATGTTTGCGCTATATTCATTTCTTTTTTTCATAATTAAGTATGTTTGACAAGATTAAATTGAAATAGAATTGAGATATAATAATCATGAGACACATCTTTCTATAAAAAAAAAAAATAAAAAAAAATACTTTTCAGGTGAGATATAATAATCATGAGACTGAATGCGGCCGCAGATTTGATAGATTGAGGGCCCTGTCACCTCAGTGAAAAAAAATGTCAAAATACTGATTTAAAAATAATCAAACAAACTGAATGCTGACTGTTACACATCAATGTTTCACATAAATTTAGTTTCCTTTTCGACTGATTTTCAGAATGTTTGAACATAATCATTGCATCAATCTAAATTTAGAGTAAATTAACAATTGGTTGAATAAAAACATTGCTCGAAGCGTTCACATCACGTTACATGAGTTCCACATGTTCATTTGGAATACAGTGTCTTGATTGGATATCTAATTTACGTATAAGCAACATTTCACTTTATGGAATCACACGCATGCACATGTTTGCTTACTTCCGGAAAAATTCAGGATCTTTTGTGTTCATGAAATTGTTAAACACAGTTATCATAGATATTGGCCTGAAATATAAAGTTTTTTTAAGAAATATACCAACTAGTTACTAAAGTTAAGGTGAAATTATTGATCAGTTTAGGTGTCTCGGCAGGACAATCCCGCTTTTTGGTAAAATGTCGCAACAATTTTTATGGAATATCCCGATTTGGACCTGAAAATGCTGGCATGTATGCATATAGCTTACACATTGCAATTAAAGTGCAACACTCTTTGTAATTGCCCTATGCAG
This sequence comes from Dreissena polymorpha, assembly GCF_020536995.1. Lineage (NCBI taxonomy): Eukaryota > Metazoa > Mollusca > Bivalvia > Myida > Dreissenidae > Dreissena > Dreissena polymorpha. Next base: position 23,387,392 of record NC_068358.1, on the reverse strand, counting down.
GGGTGGCGAAATCAAATGTCCGAGTTGCCCGAGTCGTACATTTGCTTGTCTGGGCAACTGATTTTTTTCAATTAAGTTGTCCGTGGACAACAAGTTTTTTAAAAGTCGGGTCCAGGTATACAAAAAAAATACATTGTATTAAAGCTGTAATTAAGTTTTACAAAACCGGATTTTGACATGCGATTACATTGTCAGTGCTATTTGCGGAGCAATCAAGTTTTAATACGGGCACTCTCCTGCGCAGTGATCTCCCTAATTCTATAAGAGACCAGGAGCATGCCGCATTTTAAACATTTGGCCCGACTGTTAGACAGTGTACAGACTGGTTTCTTTATTTTTACAATCAGACGGAAATAAAAAGTATCAAAGTAAGATAATCAAAACACGGTCTACCTTGTTATTTAAGACGACTTTAATGGTAAAAAATGGAACTTTTTTTTTAATCTTCAACAACGGAGCAGAAACCCGAAGCTTTGAGCAGTCCACCTCCCAAAAAAACTAAGAAAGATTATGATAAAAAATATTATCTAAGTAAACGCACCAGAACTTTTCAAGAAACTTGGCTAACAGATTTTCAATGATTACACATGTACCAGTTGATGATAATCAAATTGCTACCAGTAGCGGAGCCTCAGTCTGACAGGGCTCAAAATTAACTTTTTTTTCTACTTGCAAAACATTGCGAGCTGCTTTATTACCAACTCGCAAAATCAAAAACAGACTCGCAAATTTTGCAGTGTGTTCACTCAGAAAACAAAGTTTAAGTGTTAGTTTGGGATATTTTTAATGGGTTTTCAAATATTGAAAAAAATCAGCTATGATATTGTGTGTTGAGTGCGACGTCACCAAAATACAAATCAACGGTTAACTTTACTTTATCTTTTGTATTTTTATTTCCGTCTGTAGGCAAAATGAAACTAATTATGTTTGGCTTCGACGCCATGTCTGTGCAAGTTCAATGAACAAATGTGAATAGTCAACTGTTTAACGTTCTTTGTTCCAATACTATCCGCGTATCTGTACTATAAGTATACCAGTCTACATACAAGGTGCGCGCTTCTGCATACATAGACGTTCTATAAATTGACCTACGGTTTAGCGTTCATGACGTTGAGTGCATTTATATTACTAGTTTTTTTCCCACTATTTCTTTACTCGCAAAAAAATACTAGTGGCTTAAAACTTAACTCGCAATCAGTATTTTTCACTCGCATTTTGCGAGTGTGCGAGTGTTAATTTCGAGCCCTGGTCTGATGAGGTCCACATATTGGACTAGTTTAATTTGTTAAGATTACGATGTACTATGTTCAACACATGTTTTAATTACACTAGCTTTGCAAGATTAAAAGTTTTAGAAAGTCTTTATATTGTTTATAATATACTGCTATAATGAATGTACTATTGAAATACAACTATAAACAAAATAAGAAAATCATACTCATTTTGGTATATTCCACAGTGTTTTACATTAATCAATAAATGCGTTTATAATTTATATAAACATTAACGGACAAGTGTTGTTCAGCAACGGACAAGTTAAATTTCCTAAATGGTTGTCCGTGGACAAGTTTAGTTTTTTGAGATTTCGCCACCCCTGCTATGTATGTTCAAGTAAGAATTCAATTCGGGAGCAAGGGCGCTAAAATGGGATGGGCTCTCATCATATTTGCCTACAGCAAACTTTAAGTTACTAATTCTAGTGGAATTTACAACACTGACTATATCCTCCAATAACCGTGTATTGAGCTGTTAAGGAAACAAGTAAAAGAATTTCTGAATAAATGCAAACAATGCCGCAATAAACAATTTACCTTTAAAGATTTATTTAATTCCCATTAAATCCATGTCAAAATTGTTTATTTACAGCTTGTTTAACCACGAAAAGCCGATAGTTCCATTCACACCCACAAATTACATCCACCATGCCCTTTACCTGGAATCGAGACATCACATCCGAAAAGCAAGAGTACACGATTGTTATTGACATAAGGCCAACAAAATTTACAAAATTTTATTCCCTGAACATATTTATACAAATTGAAACAGTAATTAAACTTTTTTATAACTTCTATTTATATATATTTAACAAGTTTTTATATTGGCAAATTTTCTTTTGAGCAACATTGACAGGGGTCTCACTAGGATTTTAAAAAAGAAGTCTTTGGACTCCTAACTTGGAAAAGGAAAAAAATAGGAGTTCCATGAAATATTGCACACATCTTCAAATTTTCAGCAAAAACTCCACTTAAATAAAGAATTAATATAATACAATAATGCATAATGTACTTGTTGGTTTCATGATTAAACTAGAGCTTTGTCACAGATGTGACGTATACCCCCACATGCTGCATTGACACAGAATATTTTGCATGCTGTTTTCACAAAACAAGAGAAGCTAATTTATGGCGATTTTTAAGAATTATTATGCAATTATCATTTATGGCCATTTTGACCTTTGAACTCTCAGGCCTTTTTCTGCCTATCTCACGTGTCCGATAGTCGTACCCATTCCCAATGCCAAATATGCATATTTTTTCCCAATTCTAAAAAAAAAATCCCAATAAAAAAAAAATTTTTTTTTTTTTTTTTTTAATAAGTGTCTTTAGACTTATGATTATTAGACCTATATCTCAATGTTATTTTTTTTTAATCTACAAAATATATAACCATAATTTTTGTGATTTTTATCCAAATGGCTGGAAAACCCCATGCCCAAATAATGCTTTTGTCGATGAAAATTCTTCCCAATTTGGAAGATTTTGCGACTCGAAAAATCCCAATTTTGCTAGGTACTTTTTCCAAAAAAAAGACAGAAAAGGCCTGAACTCTTGAACTCTTTCGCATGACACGCCGTCCAATGACTGTGAACAAAATTAATATACAGGGTCATTTTATAATCTCACAATGAACGACATTGTTAAGGCAATTTTTGACCTTTGAACTCAAAGTGTGACCTTTACCTTCGAGATATCAACGTTATTCTTTCGCATGACACACAGTTCAATGATTGTGAACAAATGTGCCAAATGATTTCAAAATCTCACAATTAACGACATAGTTATGGCCCAGACAAGCTCATTTATGGCCATTTTTGACCTTTGAACTCAAAGTGTACCTTGACCTTGGAGATATCAACTTAATTCTTTTGCATGAAACACCGTCCAATGATGGTGAACAAATGTGCCAAATGATTTTAAAGTCTCACAATAAATGACAAAGTAATGGCCAGAACAAGCTCATTTATGGGCAACTCCAACTGTGACCTTGGAAATGTCGACGTACTTCTTTTGCATGACACACTGTCCCATGATCGTGAACAAATGTACTAAGTAATTTTAAAATCTAACAATAAATGACATAGTTATGGTCCGGGCAAACTTTCGGTTTAAAACGCACTCAGTGACCTAGTTTTTTACCCAGCATGACCCATATTCAAACTTGACGTACACATCATCTGGTACAACTTCTGACCAAGTTTGGTGAAGATTGGATGAAATTTTAAAGACAGAAAGACCGACCAAAAGTGACTCCTATATAGCCCCCCCCCCCTAATTCTGAAATGTGTAATGTATCTGCTCTGTTTATTGCAAACCAGAATAAATAATCTTGAAATAAAACCATGTTGTGGTTTTTTTTTGCACAGAGGTGACAATCAAAGGTGCGACAGTTTCCCCATTATGATTCAGACCAAATATACGGTATTATTCACACCTATCCACCTCTATATTATCCGTGGGACAAAACGTCCCATGCCTACCTTCACAAATATCAGTGGCACGGACTGGTAGTGGCACAAAACGTCCCTCGCCCATCAATAGTATACTAGTTGCTACGCTCGATACAAGGAAATCGTACGATATATTAAGCCAATGTTAAAAGTCAATACTGACATGCACTAGATATAACATGATCTAATTACTCAATTATATATTTAATTATTGCGTTTTCAAACTAGAAGCGCAATAATACACTATTTATTATAGTTAATCGGTTGTTATCCGAATATTCTTCGTCCGAAATGATGAAGGCACATTTTGTTTGCAAGAATACTATTAACATCATTTTACACGTGCATTAAAACAGCACTTACACATCCATTTTGATTAAAACTGAATTATCTGTAGGATTTAGTAGACTAAGTTGATTCTATAGGATTTTTGGCAAAATATTATTTCGTTGCCCTTTAATAAAGTTTGTTGTGAATAAAAAGTTTTAGGCTACAAACAACTAAACTACATTCGCACAATTTAAGTCGACCCAAATGTATACAAACGTTTGTGTCACTAGGTTCACTCTAACAGACATCTGTATACGCATACTCTACGATATAATCCACGGAATAATAATAAAAATGATCCGTTTCACATTTTTGTCGATCTTTTTCCTCCTTAAAAGGAAAAAAAAATCTTATTTGTTTGGTGCGTTCAAGTATACCTAATCATATTATTTTCTCGGTGTGCCATTTGCAATTTATTCAGAAAAATAAACTAAATAATTTAATTTAAAGAATAGTTAAAGGAAAACCAAAATATCGAACGGTCCCTTTATATTTTTGTCCTTGTACACTATAATATATATAAAGAAACTAGTTTTATCATTAACAAAAAAACTCATCGTTGCAGCCATGTACACATGTTTCCAAGTAACGATGTTAAGTACATGCAAGATATGAGAGAGGCCCTACACAGCCTACACATTCAGCATCCAAACTCTACTATCTGGTTCGCAGGAGACGTAAACCTCCGCGATATAGACTGGGAGAGCCAAAATGGCATCTTCTCAAACTAAAACAACAGTTTAAATAAGAAATTCCTAGACATCCTCTATGACATTGGATCTGAACAAGTCATCAATGTTCCCACAAGAAACAAAAACACGACCTATTTGCGCAAACAAGCCATCTCTTGTTATACGCAGCAAACCACTACCAGGAGTAAGTGACCGTGACATCTTATTCCTAGAAATAACAACACAATATCTAAGAAGCGCCTACCAAAACGTAAGATATTTCTTGATAGTAGCAAAGCGTTCGACAAGTTACCCCACAAGTGCCTCTTGTACTCCACAATGTAATATACCAGTCGTGATATTTTAATCAATAGAAACTAATAATTGTAAAAAAAAATACGGTATTTTAGAATTTTTATTTTTTCGTCAATCGCGGTTGACGGTCCCTTTAAGGGAAGAAGAAGAAGAACATTTTAAATACGTCTCGCAATTACGCTTGCGAAAGAATATCGAAGATGAATTGTTGCAAAAAGTGACAAACATCCGTTTAAGATACTGGTCAGTCTTTACGTCGAATTACTTATAATAGTACTTAGTTATACCGCTAAGCAAGTAATGGCCCATGCGAACCGAAACTTCTCATACTGCCTGCATAAATGGGTCCGATGTGGAATTCATAAAATATGTTAAGTCTATATAAAGACAGGCACAATAAGCAAGATCATGTTGATGCCCTGCAAGTATGCTCATATGAAACCAAGCAAACAATTGCATCAAGACCCGACATGGACATTTAATGAGGTGATTTGCAATGCATTGAGTTGCTCTGTACTCTATATACTGACTGTTGCAATTTATCAAATCCGTTTCGATAAGAAAAGACACCGTGTTGAACACAAAATTTGCGCTGTATTCTGTATATAAACGATTGCAATGTATCAAATCCGTTTTTGTTAAGAAAACACACACACACTTCAATCTATATTTAAGAGCATCACGATTCTTAAAAGACTAGGCTGCCGTTTACGAGCTGAATCACTAGTGAACATAGATAACGTTTTTGTATGCAATACAAATACAAGCCAACACCCGTAGTAAGTTGTTGTTTTGAGTTTCGTGCAGACGGTCGTGCAAACTACAACCCGATCATCGTTTTACGTACGGATCAAAATTTACTAAATCAACCAATAAACGTTAGACTATGTTCAATGGAAGCAGTTGAATTTAAATATTATGTCAAATCACTGTCTTTTTTACTTAAGCAAATATATTAAATTTCTTATGTAAAAACATTTTCAGGCAAGTTCCTTACACGTTGTATCTTTATTTAGAAGAATAAAATCACGACGAGATAAGATTTAAGATTTGTTATAGTATATCGTATCAAATTTACATTTTTTTGCATATGCATTTCGTGCAATCATGAAGTGTTCATTGTAAATTGATGTTACTAAAAATCCACAATGAAATCATAATTAAGTTAACACTTCGTAGTACTTAGCAGAAACTACCATGATGAAAGCATAATTAAGTTAGCACTTCGTAGTACTTAGCAGATGATTTAATTCTATAGTTTAAAGTGGCTTCGAATTTTCCGAACAAGTATGTTTTCATACACCAGCTGTTTGTCATATGATAAGAACGCAGTGTTTACCAAACTATCATGAGTTGAATGCTATCCGCTTACTTTGAATGTGTATCATCAATGTGATCTAAATATAAAAACAAATAGGAAAACAAACTCGTTATTTCCGAACACTGTCAGCTGCTGAAATAATTCAGGAAGTTTATAAAACGTATACAGGATTGGCTGGTAAGATTGCAATTACATCAAGCGATAATGTAAAAGCAAATTATCGAAAATCGATTTAAACAAACACACATCTAAGTTTACGAACATGCTCTTAGTATTTGTTTGATGACACATTTACATAGATAAAGAGTTATCTTAGCATTGAATCATGAACGCACGCTAATGTAACTTGAAACCCGTTAATATGAACATTGGGACACAATGTGCTAAGGCTGTAGGTATTGAACGGCGAGTGGTTAATTGTAAACTTCGAATGGAGTACAGTGCATAAAAACAAATCGTTTTGCATGGTGAAATATTGTGGTATTCGGGTATTTGAGATCAAAATGGCGACACATTTTCCTTTGAAAACAGGGGCTATTACATTGACGGCTATCAAGAACGGTAACCACACATTTCCAGTTCTTGTAAGGACATTACCTTCAGATTATGAGGTGCCAAACGAAGAAGACCTCCCCGATGATGACGATGTTCTACTGGACAAACTTGGGAACTTTAATTTAGCCCGTGTTCGAGTCCTACCGTTCACCGATGAAGATGCAAGTCGTAAAAACAAAGGTGAACGATTGGTTACCACGCGAAAAAAGTTAGAGGGACAAGAGGTTTGGATTTCTGCGGAGTATAGGGGAACACTAAAGATTTTGAAAAGTTCACAACGACCAAGGAGGTTCATTTCAATATCACAGGTCGTAATTTCAACTTATGTAACTGTTAACTAGCAAAATCAGTTTTAGGTTGCATATTTTTTTTATAACTGTGTTAGTAATATTGTATATTTAACTATTTTAACCACATGTATTTTAAAATTAAGGTTGACTAAGTAGCGTCATAAGTTTTACATATAATATTCTAGAAATTGTGTTTATAGTTTCTTACGACTAACGTCAACATTGTTTGTTTTATTTTATAGGTACTAGAGAATTGCCCTAGGTTTGTAAAAGTCGGCGGTGATATGGACTCCTGTTTAAAAGGATTGAGCCCAGGTTCAGGAAAACTTGTACCAGAAAATTCTATACTCGAACTACGAGGCGTTATTCCAAATGAAAATACGCCATATACATATTTGGAATGTTCGACTGGTGATTGTGTATTTTATTTTCGAGACGACCAGATTGCTAATATGGTGGAAGTTGATGACCCAACGTCGTACAGCCTTCTGGGACTGAAACAAAAGAGTATTCCATTACCGCTACAAATCATGTTTGATCCAATGCCTTGGAATGATATTAGCTTAAAAGACGACGAGAAAAAATACGACGCATACGCTCTTTTTCACGGTCCATTGGTGTTGCTGCAATTTGTATGCACTTCCCATATTATAGCATGGACAAAGGTGGAAAACGATGATCCCTCCAACAGACATCTCGCCATTATTCCAAAATCAATTCACGACACCCTAAAAGTCAGCGTCTATGAACCCATAAGTGAAAAAGACAAAAACGAATATTTGGATGCAAACTTTACAGATTATGAACAAAACATATGGATCAGGGAACATTCATTTGTTATTCCCACAAAACGAGACAAACAATTCTATATGACGTGGCTGAAACGACCGAATCTGTACCTGTCCATTCCAGGTTTGTGTTTTAAACATATTCAATAATGTACAAATTAAACAGTGAATCAATGTTTGCATAATCATTGTGCAGAATCAACTGGCTTCTCAGGGGTTTACACAATGGCTGGATAGAATGTAAACACACAGTTAATAAATGTATGTTTGCAAATAACTCATGTTATTGAAATTCATTTGCAAAAATCTTTAGTGCGTAAAAGACAGCTTTTCTTGCAGTTTGTGTTGATACTTAAGGTATAAGAATAAATCATTGAATACGTCTGAAATCGGTGACACAATTTCAGGTTACATGAAGCATTACCGTATAAATGAATGCAGTACACATAACATTTTTGAACAAGAACACAGGCAAATTAAATAACGTAATTCTGATTTATTACACATTGCCATAAGCAACACAAAAATCTTTATTTATCTTATGCACTAGTTGAAATTCTTAAGAAAAAAATGTTTTAAAAAAGTTATTCGAAAAAAGCACCATTTACCGGTACCCACAAGATCACGTCGTAATCCTGCATCCTGATAATCTGTGAAATACATTATTAAAATAAAAGTAGCTCCGCTATTAATAAACAGATGGCATAAAACAATGAAATCAACATAAATCGTGTATTCATTAAATATTTGTAAGGAATATTTTTCATTAAAAATGATGTTTTTGCTAATTAATATCATAGCCACACCTGTGGGATGATCGTTTGGGACTGAGTGCAGTATACCTGACTGAATTTGAACATATTCACTACCAAAACTGTTAACAAGTCGCTTTGTATAAGTTTGTACTGGCTATTACTAGCTATCAAATTTCACGGTGATTTTTGGTACACTATATTGCGTGCTTGTGTGCAGAATCAAAATAAATTAAAGCACTCCCATTATGACTCTTCAAGAAACAAACACGTAAGCGTATTAATTGCTGAAAGGAAAGACGGGGTTTCTTTTATAATACAAACTGTAATTATATAAGTTCAAAAAAGCAGTGTCTTGAAATGCAATACAACAATTTTATACACGTTACTTATTCATCAGTGCAACTACGGCAACTTAAATGTTTATTTGTCATATGTCATGCGAAAATGGGTCTTATGCCATGGGCGGCTAACGAAGCTCCAGACTAGCCCGCACATTTCAGGAGCCACACTGCCCGATATTAAGTCACGCAAGGTTTCGCGATCTCATAAGTGGACAGCGTTCTTAATAACTAGTCTTTGCGGAACTACGCTGGCCTCATACGGCATAAGACCCAATTTCGCAAGGCGCGTCTCATTTATTAAATTAATTTTGTAAGATATTGCATTGTAAGTGACTTCCTTGCAGACAGACCTGATCAACAGAAATTACTTATATTTGCACACTTAATCGTTTAAAAACACAATTTACTAAAGTAATTCAGAATAGTACGAGTGAAAAAAAAGGTTCCCGTCGAATTAATTAAGTTATTAAGTTAACTTATCAGTGCAAGGAAAATATGGCACACAACTTTCTGCATTTCACCTCTTTCATACATGGTTTTAAATCGTAGGCACATTGCCGGGGATTGTTTTTTTTTGCCGCAGAGGTATTTTTTAACTATTATCAAATGTACATACACGTACATACATACACAAATTATTACCCAATAGCCACACCACAGCACTCGCAGGCATTCATGCATATTGACTTATAGATGAGCATAACATGGGGCCACTCGCACAAAAATCTTTTAAATGTGTTTGATCAGCAAACACAGCTGCTCTAATTAGCTCAACTCGTAACACGGAATTGTTTTACATAGCAACATCACATATTGGAGAATGTGTATCCTTTGATCTAAATTCATGTTCACATCGCAAATCTTGAGTGTATTTTACATTGTTTAAACACTATAGTTAAGATGTTTTGTTTACAGAATACGATCTGCCCATAGATGACTTGACGGGCCACAGTACAGCGTCACGTATGTAAATGAGTTCCTTAAATGTTGAGTGATTTCAAAACAAATGCATAACTAATTTAGTATTGCAGTATTTTCAGTGAACTGACAAGGAGCATTTTGCTAAGATTTTACTTGTGCTATGACGATTCGGCGTTTATTGAACATGCAAACACGGCCTCATTTGAAGTTGCGCTGTTTTTTGTCTGTTCTGTTTTTTTAATGTTTATTTTATTTTATAGGGAGCACACATTACTGTTTTTGAAATAATCCATACACAAGCTTTACACCCCCTGTTCATTTATGTACTCATATGCTATTTGTATGAATAACTTGGGTCACCGTAAGATGTATGCACGATGACTTTTTATATTAGTAACTCGACGTTTGTTCGTAAACAGATCGTTCGTGTCATTGCAGCAAGATACGTTTACACAAAAATATTTGAACAACACAAATAAATTAAAAATTAAAACTTTTTAACTAGTTGGTCACAATATAGAATATTTCTCTGCCTAAACGTTGAACGACTATTATCCTCACTGTACATTCAGAGGAAAAAATGATGATTCTCATATAATTTAAACAGTAATACAACGGTGCAATACTGTTGCAATTTACTTTAAAGCACGACTATTCCTTTATACAACACACTGGAAATATTTGAATGCACTAATACCTTTGTGCAAAAAAATGAAAATATATATAATTGCCGATGTGTCAATATACATTTTAGCCCACATACCATTGTACAGCACAATGGCAATATGTGATAAAGCACCAAATACCTTTTTGCAACACGATCATGTACAATACTGCAAACAGCTATCAAGAATCAAAGATAATCTTCATGTCTGACGACGCCAATAATCTATGCATATCATCAACAAAATGAGTTTGTGAATCATGATTGTTGATAACTCTGGAAACCATTTAAGTAAGCAAAACCAATCCATATAATGTGACTGTACCGATAAAGGTTGGCTTTTTTATTTTATTTAACAGCACCCGATGCACAGCCCTCCACTTATGGCGCTGTTGCACAAGGAGTGGTAAGAGCATACTTTTTACACGCATTGCTAATAAATTAAATGAAATAAATATAATGTTGCTGTTTTATACAGTTTTATGTGATGTTTTAAAAGAATATAAAATCAAGGGTATTTTTAAATTATGGATTAGTCTCTAAATTTATATTTGACTTTTTATGTTTTGCAAAGCTTGTTTAAGGTGCCGAATGTTAACGAAAATCGAACTTTTTTGTTTTTCAATTTAACATCATAGGCGCTCGATGGCAATGTTTTATTTTATTTATTTATTTTTTAAATTTTTTTAGTTACCCGTTTTTTAGTATAATGCAAACACATATTAAATCAATAAAAATCTTCCGACAAAACTTCTTCTTAAAAAAAGATAGTTCGACAATGTACATAAATCTATGTACATAGTCGAACTATCTTTTTTTAAGAAGACGTTTTGTCGGAAGATTTTTATTGATTTAGTTTGTATATGCATTATAATAATCAACGGGTAACTAAAAAATAAAAACAACAACCAAAAAAAAAACATTGCCATCGAGCTCCTTTGTTTAACATCAGCGATAAAGCTATTATTAGAAATAGAAATATAATCCTTTACGCCTCATATTGCGAGTTTATCTGGACAGGTGCAACGATATTGGCATCATGTTAGGATAAAGTTTATACAATTTAAGACAATTTCATTTCATTGTGATGCCGGGTAATACCACTTGTTTTCTCTTCTTTTAATCGAACCATAAACTAATTTAAGTCGAATTATGTTTATACTCGTTTTCAGTTATTTATTAAAGGTCTACATGTCTGAAAATCGGGGACACTCGCAATGTTTTATGCTCTGCATTCAGCATTACAAGGCGATGCCTAAATTTATAGCAATATTTATATTATTTGCTGACGTATTTCCTCTACTTTATCGGCACTTTGTCTTGAAATTAAGTCGCTCCAGTTAAAGGCAAACGTATCATATTAGACTCCCTTACGGCTGATTATTATTGTTTTCTCTTTATTGTATAGGGACAAGCGCCAGAAGTGTATCCCAAACTACCATTTCCAGTAAAGGTACGTTGGTTTTAAATATTTGTTTAAAATGCTCTCTTTACATTGATTTATTTTACGTCTACAACAATTATCTATTGTTTTTTTGCACAATCCATTTGCATTAACTATGCATTACTGATTTGCACTTTATTACAAAAACAACTGTCAATACTTGCGTACTTCCGTAATTTGATAGTCGTTGTGTATTCAAATCGCTCCGAGGTCGCCTCAAAACTTATACTAGTATTTAACAATGCAATTTAAATGCCAAAGATTGCCCGTAATATCTTATTGCTGCTACATCTATAACTGAAAAATAATCGTTATTCGTATGGTGATATAATTGTGAAAGGTTTATACAATGTATTTACTTAAATTGTTTTCTTTTTAAGTGGTTCATGTCACCAACGGTTCCGATGCATTTCGTTGTTTGCTAGATTTTTATTTCTTACAATCTATACAGAGGTCACTATAATAAACTAGTTTTTTGCTTGTAAAAACATAATCTCATAAAACGTTGTGTTAAATGTTAATAAAGAATAGTACATAATGTGCAAATATCATTGTCGAAGATTGTTATTGGATTGAATTGACATTTGTTGTGTGAATCAAAGGTGTGTTAACCGATTAAACAACGAATACAATACTTGGTAGTTGGTTAACGAGCATTCTTAAATCAAAAGTAATGTATTGTGTAAATGTACATTTTGTTTGTATTACATGTTGTAGAAAAATGACACTAATTGGAAACACAAATTGGAAGAAAAAGCGAGACTCGGTTTCAATAAACTCCATAAAGAAATGCTCATCGTTTGGAAAAAAAGCAAAGAAAAAGCAAGCGAAATACGGGACAGTGGTGGAAAACAAATAAACCGTTTATTACAAAAATCAAAGAGTCAAGGAAGCAATGAGACGGAGACAGAAAACGAATATTCCGGACAAGCAAATTTAAAACCTCCATCAAGTCCGCCTATCATACCACCAAAACCATCACAACGACTAAAACATTCACAATCAATGAAGGACCGACCACTTCCACCACCACCATCTGAACATATGGCACCTTTGCACAAGACAGAAAATCAAAATTTCAAGATATATGAAACCAGGAAGACCCAATATGGAGTAATGGAATCAGCACGTGGTTGGCAACTCAACAAGGACTTCTACAGTTTTACTGCATTCGATGTACACGAATGCATGAAATTCTGTTTTCCCGACAATCCACAAGTTGCGGATACTTGCTTGAAGGAGAAACTGGACGGAGAGTTTTTCAAGACATGTGATTTAGAGAAATTTGGTAAAGATGTCGGTCTAACTGGAATTAATTCAATAAAATTCACACAAATCGTCAAACAAGGATGGCGACCCAAATTTTGAATATGGAGGCAACTGTTTGTGAATTCTTTACCAACATGTCGGCTTTCGTTTTGCGTAATGCTTCCATTTCGTAGGCGATAAAGTTTCACGTTGTCTATTTGGTCTCCGAAACGGACACTTCATAGTGTGCCGTTTATGCCTATTTATTTTACTCGCTAACGAGCTTCAAATTGTTGATGTGTCACAAACGTAATGAAAACTTGGCATCCAAATCGATGCACAATCATGTTGCTGCAAAGGTCCGTCAAGCTCGCACATTTTTATTTATTTATTGAAATAAGACATAAGTTATATGTTCTCTATTAATAAATGCATTTTATATTAAGGGTCATAAATAAATACAAATATCAAATACAACGCTTTGGTTCTTGTACTACTAACTTTTTCTTAAAATCTCATAATAAGAAATTTGATTTTTTTTCTTTTAATACAGAAATAATCTGCACAATAAAATAATACTATGTAAATGGGCTCTACACAAGAAAAAAACAAACAATTAAAAACACGGAAGAGATAGTTCTAGTTTTAGTTCTTGAATTGTGCAAAACAATTAAAAGCGATAATAGCTCTTTATATAAATGAAGAAAAGATATATAGTATTTTTACCATGCTCTTCCTCTAATAGCCGTTAATTTCAATTGATAGATTATTATTTGAATCCATCGAGTAATTAAATATTTGCGCCAGAAAATAACGTTGTGTAGTTCTTCACATTTAATTGAAGCAAAAGTGAATTATTTAAAACTACTTTAAAACAGACATGGGTCTTGTTCCCCGCACTGGCTTTTAATGTCCTTTATCAAATATGATTTTTTATTCATACTAGCCTAAATATTGTTTATTTGACAACATTTACAATGGGACATACCTTTGAAAGAACCGACGAGATAGGTATGGTGTATAGACTTTGCGTCTTCTTTTAAAGCAAACTATCATTATGTGATGGTTCATTATAATACCATCTATAACACCAGATGTGTTCTCCACAGAATAAACGGTCAATACAAAAAGGGCAATAGCTCTAAAACTACTGATAATGAGTTGTGGCTTTTGTACTGAACATATCCTCTTAATACTTAATATGCTCTATCAATATACACAATTTTAGCTCATCTATGCACAATTCATGGTGTGCTTTTATGATCGCCTATTGTCCGTCGAGCGTCGTGCGTCGTTAAACGTTAAGTTCACACTCCAGAAGCCACATTTATTGTAAGATCTTTATGAAAATTGGTCAGACTATTTTTCCCAATGATATCTCGGGCAATATATTTTTCACCTTTAGGAATATGAAAGAGGAATTAAATCATAATTAATAAATATTAAAAGGATAACATTTCGGCCTCAAAACAGTTTGATATTCTCGGCACGATGAAGATGCACGGTCCTTTACCGAGTTGAACGGATGTTTGGTTATTTAAATTTTCCTGTTTCAAATTCATTTTTTTCTTTCAGAGAAAAGCAGTAGGAGTTTATGCGCTCAAACAATCCTTTCTCAATGGGCGGACGACCGATAAACGTTTAGTAAAACATTTTTCAATCAATATAAGGAAGCTTTATCATAGTAAAATACTATCAATTAAACATTACAGTATGAAAGTAAAAGAATCATAGTCACCTTCGACCTTTTGATTGATTTAACATTGCGAACTTGTGTGTTAAATTTCTTTACATTATCACGATCCATGATGTAGTTATAGTCCAGAAAAGCTTATTTATTGACATTTAACATTGACCTTTAAGTTTACATAGACTTTGACATTTGAAATCTAACCCTGACCTTAACATTGAGGTAAAGAGGCGGGTTTTAAACGAGACACGTTGTCTTATTACGTTGGTTTTTATACTACGTTATTTTATAATTTCACAATGAAGGACACAGTTGAAGGCTAGAAAAGCATTTTATGGTAAAATATGACATATGACTACTTATTGTGATCGTAACCTTTTGGATAAGGGGGCGGCTGTTACATTGGCACGTTGTCTCAATGAACGTTTGCTGAAAGTTAATTTAAAAATGGACGGCGAATGACAAATTTACAGTCTGCAAATGACGCAGGCACACATACATTTACATACACTCGACCGCTGTATCGTGGTGGTCCAAAGGCTGGTTTCTCGAAATAATGATTATGAAAATCATATAATAGCACTAGATGATAAGCTATCAATATGCCTGTCAATATTAGGTCGAGCCCATAGGAAACCATGCTGGAAATTATTTAAGAAGCTGCACTATTGCTTTGGTCGACATTTGGCCTTTAAAGTGACCATGCCCATTGCGTATATGGCATAGTATTTACGTGTGACACAATTGACGTAAATTATTTTTAAAATACCATTGGTATTTCTTTATGTACATATAACAAGAACAACAACATAATACATATGTATTTCATGCAACAATGGGTACATTTTATGTTAATGCAACACTTCCTTATCACATAATGACATGACAGAAATGACACTTACTAGCACATCATCCATATGTGTAGTCACACAAAGATCTAGGTCACGAATTACCGTACATGTATGCACTGACTCTACCAACATGTGTCTATATGTCCATAGTCAGATTTAACACAACATAGGAATTAATAACGTTGTTAGAATTGTCATGACATATGTTTACAAAGCGCATTTAATTAATCTTGTTTCCAATCACTTCAAGGTTTTAACAAGTTGCGGCCAATGTCAAAAGCATATGTGTTTATATGTAATTTGATTCTTCCTCATCAAATTGAAATGTTCCCGTAGAAGCTATTGTATATGTGTGTTATTCATATGCTATAAATTAGCTGTTTACGTTTATCTAAACGAATAATATATGAACTTGTGTTTTATATTATTTTTATGCCCCCGGATCGATAGATCGGGGGTATATTGTTTTTGGTCTGTCTTCTGTCTGTCATTCTGTCATTCTGTCCCAAAACTTTAACCTTACAGTAAAGTTTTGCAATAACTTTTGAAATATTGAACATAGCAACTTCATATTTGGCATGCCTATGTATCTCATGTAGCTGCACATTTTGAGTGGTGAAAGGTCAAGGTCAAGGTCATCCTTCAAGGTCAAAGGTCAACAACAACAAAACCAAAACTTTCACCTTACAGTAAAGTTTTGCAATGACTTTTGAAATATTGAACATAGCAACTTAATATTTGGCATGCATGTGTATCTCATGAAGCTGCACATTTTGAGTGGTGAAAGATCAAGGTCATCCTTCAAGGTCAAAGGTAAAAAAAAAGCGGAGCATTAGGGGGCATTGTGTTTCTGACAAACACATCTCTTGTTAACATGTTAAATGATATTGATGATAGTGGATAGGCATACAAGTGTATTCTATAAAAGTGTTCATAACTGAATGTATTGTTTGTTATCTTTTATATAGGCTCTAGAGAAACGCACAAGGTATGTACACAATGGCAATGACATCGACATCGTTTTTACTGTTCACTATTTGTTTTTAGAAGACCAGCTTTCTTATTTCGTGGAAGATTATTCGAACAGCCTCCCGAACTTAAGTAAAACAATACGAAGCCTCATCTCTTTTTAGGGTCTGTTAGAATGTCTACTATTTTATATGCATCTCCCATATGATGGAATGAACCATGGTAAATGAAGATGTTAATGATAGCAGACATCTAGCTATGATTCCAAAAGTAAATACCCAGACGTATGCTTATTAAGTTATACTGTTCGTGCGGTAGTATATATTATACCTTAAATTGATGTCTTCGTGCTTAAGTATTGCAGTATTTTAGAACAGTTGGTATATGAATAGAATGTGTGATTTCGGTTTACTCATTTGTTGTTTTTTTCTTAATTTATTTGTTTTACTTAATTAAACCGCGCAAAACTCAATTACACTGAATATTCTGAAAATATCCGTATATTTGTTAATATGGACCGAGTTTACATAATAATGAATACTTTTTACTGCTACATTCATTTTAATTTTTAATGTTGTACACTCTCTGACAAGACCTTCCATACCGGTAGTACAGAGTTATATTTCGACACAAATGACATCTTTTTTTTACCGTAAAATTACGATAAATGTATAGAGGTTCATAACATGGTGCGGTCGCACAAATAAATTTCATGATCCTCATCAATAAATGCATTAACTAATGGTGTTCATATTGTGTGTGTTGTCTACATTTTGAGTGTACACTATATACAACAGTAGGGAAGAGGACAACAATAACGAGCAAGGCATGGTATACGGGTGATAACCCTGGGTAATGGTTAGGGTTTGCGTTTAGGTTAGGGGTCGGGTTAGGGTTAAGGTTAGGGTTACGCTAACCCTAACCCAAACCCGACCCTTACCCCTTACCATAACCCTCTAACCCCCCATGCGCATTACAATACCATGACTCGCTCGTTGTCGTTGTCCTCTTCGTTGTCGTTGTCCTCTTCCCTTATACAGTAATACTACTATTATACTGTTTAATTAAGATACTTTATTTACAAAAATGATTGGCACATGGATGTTTTGTCAATCATTACCTACTTGTTTGTAATAAAGCCTCATATGGTCTGACAAAACATAACTGTTTGTTGTTCATATATGTTCAGGTATTGAACTCACAACGGCACTTCGTTTAATAATGCATAACAATTTTTACCAATTATCGCACGACAAACTTTCAAGAGAAATGTTGGTAATTGATTGATTTTAACTTTATTAATACTACATTGTAAAAAACAATCTGTATTTATACTGCATAGTATATATAATGTCTTGCATGAAATACCTGATTTTCAAAATCCATTTACATCAGGCGCATATAACATCGATTCGTTTTAAGTTTAGAAAATCTGAGAACAAAAGATATATTCAATAAAACACTGCCTTTAAATATATCTGATGATACAAGAGTATGATACAAGAGTATAAGATCATACAATTATTAGCAACACGAAATGAAACCATCTTGTCCTTACAACACATAACCTGATATAGTGCTAATATAGTGCTGAGCACATGTCCATAGTTAATGCAATATTCTAACTAGCTGTAGTATTTTGGCAATTAAGTTGACCTTGTCAAATCTTCGACCTGACATCGTGACTTTTTCCATAAAGATAACCATTTTTTTCTAAACATGTTTGATTGTACAGAAGAATCACACACAAACTCGGAATAACCACAAATACAAATAAAACTGAAGTAACGGTCGGTGCACATAATTGGCGGTTAAACGGTTTTGATGACCGTTGAACCCTGCCACATTTTCTGCATAGACCTTTCAAGGTGGTGACCAACCAACAAGTAAGTTTATGTTTTGTTTTCATGTATTTCCAGTCTTGCAAAGGCAATTTTGACGTAGCTGAAAAACTAATAATAATAAGAAATCGTTGATATTTTCTCTGAAGTTTCATGATTTCTCTGCTTTATTGAAAATAAAATGCAAGAAGATTGCTCTGAGTGACAATATTAGAAGTCTACAATGCGTTTTTCAACCCGGTTGATGGTATTTGTCTTAGAATATTTTCCTGCAAATTTAGGACACACAATATGCACATAAACCAAAAATTGCATACGCAGTTTGCCCAGTGTTGATTGTCTTTATTGGCGTAGATAGCACCAACACATTGTTAAATTATGTATTCTCTTATTTTAAAAATATACATATTCAATTCATCTATTCATTCGAAAATAAAAAAGTGTTAAATTGAATTCATACATAGAAACAAAAAAGTGACTATTCAGTAGTTTGTTTATCCATAAACACATTAAGTTTAATATGCCTTTTAACGCGATTTCAATGATATTGCATGCCGCCTGCAAACATTTTATATTTAATACGCACTCGACATGAATAATCGACATTGTACCCATTTGCAAAAACACTCTGCATACTGAGCTTACTGCCGTAATTTGATCCGTTGTTTAGATGCACAATGTCTTGATTTACCTTGACGGATAGGTTTTTGCAATAACTTTGTATTATCTAAGAAAACTTAATTTGGCTTTGAAACTGTTGGTATCATTTACAAAGGTATTAATTTGCCAATTGAAAACGTAACTTCTAAGTATGTGCCAGGTTAAGCGTATTTTTTGAGACGGAGAGTCTTGTTTTCTTAGATTCCGGAGATAATCCTAAAACAGATATTAGCATACCTGTATAATGCAGAATGTACAGAACCTGCCTTTAACATCTAATTCATGATGTATTGAAGACGGCGTACTTTAACTGCTATCTGTATTGTGCTATAGAATTAAAATGTTCGATATATTAACATCAATGGTTTCCTGTGGAGTTGAAGACTTGAAGTGGCAATGTCCCGTGTTATATAGTGAACATTATGCGTACTAGTCTATAATGTATAATTACTTACAAACACCTACTCACCAACATGAATTCGTATCGCGGTTTTATAACAATATCTGAGACTATGACAACAACGAAAATGAACAATCGTTAATCATAATAACTGCAGTGGATATCTATTTAATGTGGATTTTCACTTTTTTGTTTTATAATTTGTAATCCGGCGAAAATTAAATCCGAGCAGATAATATTTTTGGTGTAAACTAGCAAAATGATTAATAAATATGTACATATATTCTGTATATTCCACGTTTGATTCTTTTGTAGAATTACAGTGGATATGTTGCAAATGGCATGATACAAAAGCTAAACCCGGTTTTGATAAATGAACTTTTAGAGTTTGTGGAAATAATATAAAAAGTGAAAGCAAAATACGGAACAACAAATTACCCGTTTATTTTATTTTTACTTTGCGAGTACATGAAGCATACATGACACTGAGAAAGATAACAAAATATATGGGACAAACAAATCCGTAACCACCACAACGGCCAACAACCAATACATTCCGAATCAATTTTATCCGCCCACTTCCGCGAAGAGTTCACTTATTTAATTATACTGAAGACTGAAAAACGCAATATGATGTTATGTAGACAGTACGCAATTGACGAAGCAGCGAGGTCCTCTTCAGTTTTACAGCATTAGAGGTACACGAAT
The DNA here is from genome assembly GCF_020536995.1 of Dreissena polymorpha. Lineage (NCBI taxonomy): Eukaryota > Metazoa > Mollusca > Bivalvia > Myida > Dreissenidae > Dreissena > Dreissena polymorpha. The sequence continues at coordinate 23,366,903 of NC_068358.1, read as the reverse complement.
GAAAGAAGCAGTGTTTCCCATACAAAAGTTAAGTGACGGATACGTGCATTCAAAAGAAATTTGAGATGCGTTTTTTAAACAATTTTTCAAGAGGTTGCTTTAAGCGGGACTTCAAGCAATACAATTAAAACAAATCGTTCAACAAGGATGAAGACCCCGGGGCGGGGGGGGGGGGGGGGGAGGTAACTTCCCAAATTTTAGGGTAGGGGAGTCCCGCTGAGACTTCCGAAATGTGACCCATTTTTATACCGGAACTCTGATAAAGTAGACCCATTTTATACAAGATTTTTTTTTAAAGCATACCCATTTGTATACGATACCATTGAGAAAGTGGACCCATTTCAATACAAGAAGTTTGATAAACTGGACCCATCTAAATACTAGAATTTGATAAAGTGGACACATTTAATACTAGAATTTTAATCTCTTTCATATCAAAACAGTATACTGAATTTGCTATTATATATTTCCCGCTCCTGAAATTTACGTTTTGATAACCATTTAATGACATTTATCATACCCATTTTTAATACTGATAGTTTAAAATATATATGCATTTATATACAAACAAATTTCTGATTTCAATACCCATATCTATACTTAAATGCTCAAAACCATACCCATATCTATACGTTTTGTCGAAAAACACACCCCATAAAATCGGCACACACCTATATACCCGTTTATAGGAAGTTATCCCCCCGGAACCCTAATTAAAAGTTTGAAGACACCCGTGTGTCGATGTATCAATAACTGTTTTTGCATCTATTTAACATAATGATTTATTTTTCCGTGTGTGTATGTGTGTTTTCTAGAGCTGATATTTTTAAGAATAAACAAAAATGTATTCAGATGTTTCAACAACTTGGCTAATAAACGATCTATATTTTAAAACATTTTGCGTTATTATTGTATTTCTTTATGTTTAAGTCGATAATGCGTTTGAAAAAACTGTTTAATACATATTGATAAAATATGTAATACTAAGCGCTGTTTGTTTGCCTCTGATAAAATCGAAAACTGAAATCAAATACTTGTATTTTTATTTGTATAACGCTCGTTTGGTGTAATTTGTTGGCTTATTCCGTCAAACAACTTGTCATTTTTATCTGGCCTAAAGAAACCCGGTTATTTCCATGTTTACTAACAGTGTAAAGACGAGGAAGTTTAAATGATTACATTCACGTGAGGATGAAATCAGACATGCGATTATTTCGTTAATGTTGTCAATCTATCCAATCTTAGTCTAGCGCGACGTTGAGTATTCATCTTGCCAATAGCAGTGTTGACTTTCTTTTTTTAAATCATTAAGTAATCAGAAGTGCAATCGGATGAAAGGTTTCAAGAGCATAACTATGAATAATCAAATCTTCAAATGCAACTTGAAATACATTTTATTAAACATTAAGAACTAATGTAAACTTTAGATTGAAATAAATACAAACTTAATCCTTTGACATGGTAATTATGTGTGGTAGAGGATGAATCAAAATGGCGACAAATACGTATCTGAAGGAAGGGGCTGTCACGGTAACGGAATTAAAGAGCGGTAATCGCAAATTTCCAGTTATTGTGCGAACATTTGCGTCAGATTATGAGGTGCCAAACGAAGAAGACCTGCCTGATGATGATGATATTCTACTTGATAAACTTGAGCACCTTGATATAGCCCGTGTTCGAGTCTTGCCTATCATCGATGAAGATGCAATACGTAAAACTAAAGGAGATGTGTTGCTCAAAGTACGGAAGAAGTTAGAAGGCCAAGAGTTTTGGATTTCTGCCGAGTATGGGGGGAAAGTAAAGATTTTAAACAGATCTCCGCGGCCTAGGCGTTACATCTCTATAACACAGGTTTGTCATTATTATATACGGTGTTAAAGGGACCTGTTCACGGTTTGGTAAATTGAAAAAATTAAAAAAACATTTTTTCAGGTTTGCAGATCTTCGTTTAGTAATGTGAGAAGAAACATTAAAACCGAACATTTAACATGCTCTGAAATATCAGTTAAACGCATCTTTTGATCATTTAAAAACCTAAAAATTATAAATCGTAACCACCGCGAAACAATGGAATAATTTAGAGATGTCTGTTTTTATCGTAATATTTTGTGACACTACCCTTATGGCGTATATTAAGTAGGAATACATGTGAATCTGTATCAGCTCAGATGACCGAGTGGTTTCATCGTTTAGTTTTTACTGAAAGGGTCAGTGGTTAGAGCCAATGGTTTGGATATTTTTTTCTTTCTTAAATTGTTTGTTGATGTTTTATATTTGAGTTGTTTTACTTCCGATATTTACATTTATCAATTTACAGCCTCTAATGACACATTACAAAATATGCCTAAATCTGTGAACATATCCCTTGAATGTGTTATTGTTACCAATTATATGGGCTATTAATGGCAACGGACTGGATAATTGCGGTTATATTTATTATGTTAAACAGGTTATATAAAATGTGTAGGTTTTCTCATAATGTTCTTTGTGCAATACATAACATAATACAGTTTACAGGTGTAACTGAGTTCTGTAAATTTATTATTTTCCTTTTTGTTTAAGGTATTAACCAATGAAGGTGAAGTTCTAAAATACAGACTCATACATTTTTTATGACTTAATATTGCTTTTTTCTTGCGAAGGTTCTGGAGAATCTCCCAAGATTTGTAAAAATTGGCGGTGACATGCAATCCTGTATTAAAGGGCTAAGTCCGGGTTCAGGCAAACTTGTATTGGACAATACAATACTCGAACTACAGGGCGTAATACAAAGTGAATATACCTCGTACAGGTATTTAAAAGGTAAAGTTGGAGATTGTGTGTTCTATTTTCGAGACGACCAGGTTGCTAATATGGTGGAAGTTGATGACCCTGGGTATTACACCCTCCTGGATCTGAAGCAAAAAAGCATTTCATTACCGCAACACATCATGTTTGAGACAATGCTCCCGAGCGACATTGTCTTAAAAGACGATGAGAAAAAACGCGAAGCGTACGCATTGTTTCATGGACCATTAGAATTGCTGCTCTTTATCCGCACATCGCAGATAATAGCATGGAAGAAGATAGGGCTAAATGATAATGCTAGCAACTATCTAGCGATGATTCCAAAATCGTTTTGCGACAGTCTTGAAGTCAGCATCAATGAAATCGCACGTGAAAAAGATAGAAACGAATATCTTGATGCTAACTTTACCGATTATCAAGAAAATGAGTGGATAAGGCAGAGTTTATTCGTGATTCCCACAAAGCGTGACAAAGCATGGACTCTTACATGGCTGAAACGACCAAGTGACTACCTATCTCTTTCAGGTACGTGATGCCGATTGATTATTATCGGCTATACTATATGTTATGCAATACGCATGGGTTTCTTCACAATTAAAACGTTTAATGGGATTGTAACTGTTAACAATACGTTTTGTTGCAAAGGCCAAAATATAGCCAACATGCATGTGTAACAGTTTCTATGATGGCTTTTTTGGAACTAGGTACTGTATAAACATCTATGAAGATAATGTTGTAATTTGCAATTGCCTATATTATTTTTTTCAATAAATAAATTATCTGGCCGATAAAGTAATGAAATTATGTTAGTGCAACAAATAAGTATTTTCGTAAAACTAAATTTGTTTGGAATTTAATTGAAGAGTTTTGGTTTATACATTTTTCAACATTTATTATCGAAATCTGTAAAGATCATACATTTAAATACTTAACTGACCACAACCACTAGAGAGCATATACTATACTCAATTGATTTTCAACAACAACATTATTATCAATCGCAAATACAAATCAAGCAAAACAATTAACAACCGCGTTCAGTCTTAATGTTATTAGTTTTGCAATAACCTGGAAGTTATTTTTAAAACAACAATTTTTTGTCCTGATATCATGTTTCTAAAGTTATTTACAAATACCATGAGTCCCGAATGTCAATTCGATAACATATTCGGACGATAAAAAATCGACTGGATCTCAATCACGTGTTTGCGAAACATGAAGAAATACGCTGAGCATATTTTGTATGCAATAAATGTAGTTTACACACATACACCACACTATTTTTCCGTTTTATTTGCAGATGGTGATATAATGGTGGACCCATATTCAGCATCACGTATGTCAATAATTGCATACTTTCTATATGTATTTTTAAAATGATTTTAAAGTGAAGAAAGAAACTAAACGACAACTTAACGATGACTTGTCAAAGCTATTTGCTACATTTATTAGAGCATGGAAATATATAAGTACAGGTGTTGCGTAGCTATTATGCAAATCAAGGTCATGAAGTTGACTCACTCGAGGCAGGCAAGGGCAAAATGTATATTATAGTAATACTTTTAAATATATTAAACAACAATATTAATGTTTTTGGAAAAGATATACAGAGGCAACATTTCATATTTTATTTGAATGTTTGAAATTGGCCACACATACATGATAGATTCGTGTATCTGTAACAAAAATGAAACTTTTAACCGTGAATGCTTCCTCCTTGAACGCAATAAAAACTAAAGATACAATCCTTAATAGACTAGTGGTTCATCTTGTCTGTCTGAACAATGTTTATTTATAGTTGTTAAACTAAATTGATAAAAACTGTTTGTCACTAAACGCACACTGTCATTTTGAGGGTTAAACAATTCAGCAGCACAAGTTGAATATTTGTATTCCCTTTTGGATATGATCAGATGCGAGCGCAAAAGCGAAGAAAAACATGCTCATTCCGTTTATATTAATAGAACAGTGCCTCCAAATACATTCAACGCTTTATATTGCAAGTCATGAACTCTTAATAAAATAATCTGCCCCACCGTTTGATCTATAATTCTGTATGAGACCGTTAAACACTTAACATGAGTTGTTTAGTTTCCACTCATACACAACAAACCATGGGCATAGTATTTATTTCTGAACCAGTTCCAGTCTGTCAGTTTTATAAACTAAAGACCTATTGTCAACAATCTTAGCCGATCAACCACAGTATCTTATTTCAGCCAATTTAATAAAATAACAGTATGTTTTGATATGTTTTTTTGTAACGATGTTCATGTGAAGCGAATCTGAAGTTATTGCCCGGACAGAAACAATTAAACTCCCGTTTAATGGATCTGTTATACTTATTTATAATTTGAATCGCAATCTATTCAAATAATATCAACCAACTTCGATCGGAAACTGAATTTAACAGTGCTTTTACTGATCAACAACTGATGTTTTGAAAATTGTTTTGACGATAAGCCAAATCTCTTGGGCTGCAAGTAAAGGTGCTAAAATATGAAATGTTGATACTTTTTATATTTTCACGATCACTTATTGACAGTCAATAAGAAAAACACTAACAGACACAGTGATTTACGTCGTTTCAATATAAATGCTGTAAGAAACTTTCATACTGCTTCCATTAACTGCATGTCTATCATGTAACTTTTTTTTATCATTCTATATATAAAAACTAACAACTACTGGAACGTTAGCAAAACAAAAAGAAGTTAGAACGCCTATCATGTAATAATCCCATATCCATTAAATACAATTATCGTTGTGTGTCCTTACCACGACTTCTGCAAATGTGTTCTTCAAACATTCACTTATCGACGACACAAAATGGCAGAGCATACAGTTGTTCAACTAGATCATCCATTCTTGCTCTAAATGATTAGACGTCCATCGTCAACAATCTTGGGCAAAAATCTTAGACGACCAACCATAATCACTAATCACATAAACGTTACAATTGTTTTTAATTATGTCATATTTATTTTATATTTTTTACTTTTTCAGTTACATGCGCTTCATTATTTTTATTTGCTCCATACCACAAATCCCATGTTCATACAATGAAACCATTCGGGCGATATTTCGTAGTCAGCAGTGGCCACTGAGCGCAATAAATCTGCAATTGTTTATACCGTGCGGGTCAGAATCTACATTTCTTATGCGATAAGAAATACTATTTTATTTCATTTAACAATTTTGAGGTGCTTACAATCTCACGAATATCGTATCCATTTTTGCGACCTTAATGGTAATTACATTAAAAGTAGAATATTGTATTGCTACGTAATTTGCATTGTGTTAATATGATGACAAAAAAACTAAAATGTTTTGTGAAGATATGTGAGGTTTGGATTGAAAACCGATTTGATACCCAATGTTTGTCTTAAACCGTTTCAAGGCGGTAACCCCATTTTTTGTTAAGTGTAATTTTGTGTAAGGTGTTGTTTTGTTAAGTGATAGAGATTTGTAATCGGATTATTTCAATGAATAGAACACCACGTGCAAATATAAGGTTTCCATATGTTAATTGTGCAGCTGTTTCATCTTTAGATTTAGAATTGTCACAATAGCTTTATGTATATTTGGTTTATGTTACAGCAAAAAATGCAAACGACTACAGAAGCAGCGCCGTTACATCAAACCCGGTAAACCGATTACATAAACTTTTGTTAAAAGTGGAATTTCTCAATACATACACTAATAATAAATCGGTTAAGAGTAATGCGGTACAGTTTATTTTTACGTTTAGTAGTAGGTATATATGTAGTGTACTGTAGTATGGTGTAATTTAATGTAACATATAATAAACGTCATGCGATCATGGGTGTCATGCGCATTCGCGCAGACTAGTCGGGAGATATGCTGTCCGCAACAAAGTGACGCATGCGAAGCCGCTTGCCAGACGTTGCGGATGCACAGCATGGTAACGAGCTACGCTTGATGGCATTACACCCAATTTCGCATGATGGCGGTAATTTTGTCGTGTTGTGTATGTACAAACTGTTTGTATTGAGTGAAGAATGCTAAAAGAAATATGTAACCCCCCCCCAACAAAATATAGAACAACAATAAAAAACCAGAAATAAAAAAAAAACGGTTAATTGTGGTATTGAAGACTCAATATAAATTATGAAACAGTCGGATAATTGTATTGTCTTTTAGCAACTGTGTGCTCGTGGGGAGATTTTAGGATACCGTGATATTATCCTATATTAACCAAACTTCACGTCAATAATTCTAGAGAGACCCTGTTTCAAAGTTCCAACACATTTACTGTTGCCAACTTTGTTGACAATTTTGACAGGTATCGAAAATACATTACGATATACAATAACACTTTTCTTGCTGATTGCTAAATTGATCTGCAGTTGTTAAAACACTATATGACACTGATGCATGTAACAATTCGACATGATTGATGGCAGTCAGTTCGTCAAAAATCAGATATCGAATCAGAAACAGATACAAAGTTTTGTCATAATGGTCTCCGTTGTTTCCTTTTGGTTTGGACACCATATTAACGCTTTAGAAAATTGCTCTTTATTGCTGTTTTTATTTTTGTTTTGAATACAAACTTTAATGTATCACAATCAAAATCATCCTCATTTAATATATGTTTTTGAGCCTGTTGAAATAAAAAGGCTGTTATATAAACTTATATAACAGTTTTTGTTATATATGATTCAATTTTACAACAGATAAAACCTTTATCTATCCTATCAACAATTAGATATTTGGGAATATTACTGTCTTGATGTACGTTAAAAGTCCGGATAATTGAGTACTCGGAATTTTCAAATGCCTAATATTTGCAGTACTGTATATGGAACATACATAATACAGAATATACTGTCAAAATATCCGCTATAACTACAAGGTCAAACGATTTGGTGTTCGATTCAAAGTAATATGTTTGTTATGAACGTATTTTTTAATTGTGTCCCTGTGGGTCAAAATTCCATCTTATATGCTACTTGCTTCCTTAATTAACTCACCTGAGCATAAAGTTCTTACAAAGTAAATAGCTTCTAACATCTTTTACGAAACCGGTATTTGGTGTTTAATAGTGCATAGTTTTCCGTTTCTAAGTTGGTTCAAATCATGCCCTGGGGACAAAACTTATCACGCCCCGTGTGTCACATGATTTTACCAGATTTCTATAGTAAATACCTTTACAAATCTTATTCACCGAAACCGAACTGGTAAGATGTCTATTTTGTGTGCATTATAGTATAGCGGTCATCTACTTATTTTGCACAAATCATGCACCTTGAGTCAAAATTGGCCTAACCATAGAGGTAACTTTTTTTTTATATACTTTAATAGTAAAGAATGCAATTTTTCCAATACTTTTTCTGACCATATCAAATTTGCACATGTCTCGGGTGAGCGAGCTAGGGCTTTCAGGTCCTCTAATTGAAATAAGGGACATGAACCTAAGTATTGTCTTTTTAACTAGGTACAAACTTCAGTCCGCCCTGAGCGTCAAATTCCCAAACCTGCTGTGAAACCTCCAACATTTCCAAAGGTAGGTTTTAAGTTTTATACACCTTATTTTGTTGAAATTCAAAACATGGTTGAGTACACATTCACAAAGCTACTCGAGATTAAATAAATAGCAAAACATGCACAAATTAGAGATGACAATCACTGGTATTATGATAAAATATACGACACACCCGGGCACGTATTCACCAAACAATTCCTAGACTTAAGTCTAAGAATAAAGAAAATTCTTTTTATAAGAATATTCAAGAATGTCTTTAATTTTGAGTCAAACTCTGCAGTAAACATCTCTATCTATATTATTCTTCATATAGAACATTTTATTAATGACATAATCACCAGTGGAGGCCTGTATATATTCAAACACTGGACACATTTTTCTTGGTTTTAAGTCTATTCTTTATTCTTTAGTCTAAGAATCGGTTGGTGCATACGGGCCCTGGACTGATTATGTAACAGTTTTGGTGTCATATAACAGTTATTTAAAAAGATTTAAAAAATGATTATACAAATTTCATTTTATACGTTTTATTACTTTTTCATAATAAGGAAGCAGGATGGGTTGAAAAATGTACCGCAAAGGCAAGACTGGGCTTCGATAAAATCCATAAAGAAATGCTTTATGCTTTGGGAGGCACGAAAAAACGAATGACCCATGTCTTTAGAAAAAGATTAGATACGGACCATATCACCGACACAGATGCAGATTGGTGTGGTAAGTCGATTTCCCAACAGCCCTGTACAACGCCATCCAAGGGAAACGTTCCGAATTCTCCACAACGAAGGCATTTACCTCCAGAACGACCACTTCCGCTTACACCAACAGAACAGGCAAATAATACGCATACTGGGTTCGAAGTGGACGAAGACTCAAAACCACCATATGGGTTAATACACACAGCTGGCAATTGGCAACTCAAAGAAAACTTTTACAGTTTTACTGCCTTCGAGGTACACGAGTGTATGAAGCAATGTTTTCCAGACAACCCGAAAGTGGCTGAAATGTGCTTGCAAGAGAAATTGGACGGTCATTTCTTTCGGGATTGTTGTCTGGGGAAATTTTGTCAAGCGGTTGGTCTTGGAGATCTTCAGGAAATGAAACTGACACAAATAGTGCAACAAGGATGGAGACCCAAATTTTGAAATGGATACGAATGTGATGTTAAAATGAATGTTATCATTCAGATTAATTTCAAATTATTTCATAAAAATAACTGTTAATAAAAAACAGTGTAATAATAACAACGAAGAAATATAAGTGACTGCTTTTGTTTGTTTTTGCTATTATTTGTTGACTGAAATGTTAAGTGTCAATTATTTGAAGATCGTTTATACTTTAATTTTAATCGTATGTTTGTTTGATCGTTTATTATAAAATAGCCGCAATATTATTATCCCTGCATTTATTCTGCATTTGAATGCATATGAAATTTACTTGTTCATGGTCAGGTTTCTTATCTAACCTCTCCCCTCAAAACACGGTTAAAATCCATCGTTTTAAACCGCCAAATATTTTGTTAAAACAATCGCCAAATGTCATGTTTTTAGTTTACTTTTAAAATTTATTTCAACAAAAAATATAATTATTAACATTATATATTTATCACATCCTATATCTTGAGTGCAATTCTGTTAGTTTCTTTAAAATTATATAGTTAAAAACAAAAGAATATGAGCTTTTAATGTTTTTAAATCAGAAGTTTGACTGCAGTAGTTCAGTTTTGCTGCTATTGACAAAGGTTCATTTCAGTGAAAATATCTCACTTTCTCACTTTATGTAGATCGCTTTCGCATATATAGCATAGTGCCAAAACTTATCATTAACAAGTGTAACGTTTAATTAATTCCCATAATATTTCTATGATAGTGCCATTCGCTACTTATATATATATAATGGCATTCTCTAAACTGAAGACCGTACAAATTAGGCTGAATCATTATTGTGTGGCCTCAGTTGACTTCGGTTTCTCAATAACGAATGCTAAATGAGAGGATAAAGTGATTGATGGGGAACGGACTTGAAAATGTAAACTGGTATACTGATATGACAGACACGTTGTAATTACTTGATGATTAATATATTCTCTTGATTTAATGAAGGATAAGTCAATTTTACTCTATGGTTTTTATGTGTTAAATATCAGTGTTTATGTCTTTTGTCTTCTATGTATCCATTTTCATCTGTGAAGAGTTCCGTCCCTTGACGTGTTTGTGTCATGACATACATGTCATACATGTTTGTCCAGAGTGAAAGAGAGGCATTCAATCAACAATATTTGTATTGTTCAAAATTTTAAAACCAGTGTTAGAGTTTGAAAATACTAAACATACTGCCCTTTTCCTTTGGATTGCCTAAAGGCAAACTTCATTTTCTTATATATAGTTCAAGATTTTTTTGAATTATTACTCTACATTCGTCCAAACTGGTGATTTTGAAAGTATTGTATTGGCATTTCTTCTGCAATGCCAATTATATTTTTATTTCATGAATAAATGTTTTCGAGTATTTTGAAATATAATGTTTGTGGTCGGAATGTTCTGGTATGTTCTATTTCTATGTTATGTTATATATAACGTCAATATAAATCACAAATAACAAATGTCTTAAACATTCAAGTCTGGTGAGTTATGAAAATCATTTTGAAAGTGTTCATTTTGCAAAACTGTGAACACGTGTTAATATTGATTATTTACGTGTTACGCAAAGTCTGCTACCTTTAAATGTCAGGAAACATCCGGCATGCGAGTTGCTATGGTGGGTTTCATTAACGTTCGTCACCATTGGCGTAAGCCTTTAGGATTACAGCGTTTCACATGATTAATACGATTATTCCTGCTATCGATACGATTGTTATTAACTGAGTGTCAACAATTAGATCTAAATTTCCACAACGACAAGGCGGTATGTTACGGCTATATAGATATGTGTATTTTCATTGATATGGCTAATATATATATAACTGCGTCTCCAGATGTGCTTTGTATTGACAATATAACATACTGCAAAAGTTCCACAACACCATTTCGCACTGGACAGCAATCGTAACCGTAGTCATAACTTGCTTTATAAGAAATGGTCGGGATAAAGTCGCACAATCAAATACTTATTGTATCTGGCAAATAATTCCAATCACTCATTGCACTGTAATAAATGGTAACATTTCCTTTACCATAGCATTTGGGCACTCTAAAATTGTATGTATTAACATTTGAACGATACTACGATTCCATCGGGATTCCAAAAGGTTCCTCAATATAAAAAGGTAAGACCGTACATATTGGATGTTCATTTTTTACATACTGTACTGCTTGTTTTACTGCTAGCTATAAAGCGAACAGCAAAACTTTTAAATTCTATTTACGAAAAGTCGATAATGCAATTCTGTCTGCGTACGTCACCTATTAAAGTGCTGATACAAGACAAACGAAACATGACTATAGTGTTCCTACAGCAATGTTAAATTAACGCGACAATTACATGTGAGGTGTCATTTGCGAATATGAAGGCCCCTTGTGCTCTGCGTTATGCCGTTTTAAATGAGTACTCTTAAGCATAATCGATAGTGATAATAAGCACCACGCACTTGCGTGTGTACGTAAACATTCGATTTTTGGACCAGTTGGATGCACATGTGACCACCACACCCCCACACCCGCTACAACACACACACCAATTGCTCTTCAATGGTACTTGTATTGGGTAAATGATACTGGTCAAAAAATTATTCGTGTTTTTGTAAAACTTTCCTTTGTATTGAATAAACATTGCATACTGATAGTGACACGTACCCTCTGTGCCGCCAGGTGAAGACAGACCTGAATCTATGTATGAATGTGTTTCATGCATATACCTTTGTTAGATAAGTTTATCTACATCTTTTGAACAGTTTGAAGCATTGTGTTTTCATTTTTATCTGTCGTGGGGCAATCGTATTAAGAATATGTGTTCTGTTTTAAAGTGCAACAGTTGCACACAGTTATGTTGAAAACAAAACTAAGAAACTCAAAATCAACCATTTTTAATAAAGTTAAAATCAAGCAACGTAGTTCATAAGGTTTTCAACACCATTTGTTTATGTTTTATTTTAGCAATGTTGATCTTCATAAAAGTAAGCGAGTGTAGTCATATATCAGGACCACACGATGGGCTCCTTTATAGTATTGAAAATCCACATTCTAGCTTAAATAAACTTCATTTTCCAACATACCTCACCTTTAATCCAAAATTTTACACTGCATAAAAACGTGCTTTAATTCTCATTAAAAATTACTTTCGGCTCAAAATGTTCATTCTCTGTAAGTGACCCATCACTTTATCAAGACAAATTTGAGTAAAGCTATCAAGCTACATTAGAGCTTGGTACATTCGCTGCGCATCCGGGCGGACTTAGTTCATCCCAGATCGGTGCTGGTTTGTTTAGATCTTTGTCACCTTACTTAACAGGTTTCTTCAGTGTAATCTATTCCCAATTTGACCTTGCGAAGTTCAATTATCAGCAGATTGAAGTTATATCGTTCAAATTTTAATTATTTTTTTAAGTAAAATAGTAATTGATACTGGTTCACATCCCGAGTCTTCGCACAATACAGCTTCAGAGTCCGAATTCGCACAAACGTAAACGCGCACAAATGCACACAAATGCACACAAACGCGCGAGATACACATAAACGCCGCAGACTTACGCATGCACATACATACGCACAGGGGCGAATGCGCGCAAGCAGTATCCTCAAATGTCTATTGGTTCCCTGTACTATGACAACGCAGTTCATGAAAAAAAGATCTACGAGGTCTTAAACTGCCCCCTACATCAGTACTACAAAAGTCGAAAGCACTAGTATTCTGAATAAACAATTCAGCAAGCAATCAAAATCTTTGCACTTACTTGTCAATTACATGCAAGAAGACACTTCATGAAGGGACTGAAATGAACATTAGGAAGCATCAACGATAACTTGTTTGTACAGCCAAAGCAGACCAAAAGTTGTAATTTAGCAGAATTTATATGCAAGTTATATACACAATACTATCATTAAGATGTATGCATTTACTGGCGGAGAAAATGCTTAGAACATTCCACAGCCTAAATGGCTTCTGATGGCGCCTCCGGTACAAAGAAAGAGGATGATTGTTGAGGCACGTCTCTGTTGCTGATTGTCTGCTGTCTTTGACCATGCCTAACTAGTTGATAATGCACAGCAGGTTGATTATACATCATCGGTTGACCATGCTAAGCGGCCTGAGTATGCGTAATTGGCTGGCCATGCATAAGTGGCATATAGCCGTGGTAACCAGGCACAGCACTTACAAACGCCATGCCTGTAAATTGGAGATTTGTCACGACAAATAAAAGAAAAACATAATTTATATTTAGCACTATGAAAATAAAGAATGAACATAATATACGTGTCTTGCGTTCTTATCATCATCATATATCCAACGCATAGCAATGACCGTTTTATTCCATCAGTTAATTGAATATTTGCGTTCGAGGATAAGGCACATTTTGTAAGAAAATACACATACCAGGAGCTGATTGTGCATGCTGTCGACAACATTTCTTGGTACAAATGCAAATAAGACCCACAAAAATACAGAGCAGACTAGTTATGCTGAATGAGAGGGCTATGATGCCAATCAAAAGGGCCCCAGAGTCACTGTTACAGCAACTGTTATACCGCACATGTAAACATTGTACCCATGGTAATATCATGCATAATCAGTAATCTGTAAAACAATAACAACAAACATAGCTTTAGTAAATAGTCTTATTACCATACTTAAAAAACAAATTAACTGATTGACTCACTTATTCAGATTTAGTAAAATGACACAATCCCATATCTAGCTGTAAAGAAAATCTAAATGAAAATACACACATATACGTTGAGGTTTTCAGACCAGATTTGATAAACGACGTCAGTTATGCTGGTATTGTTTTTACATTTATACATTTTTCTATTTGATTGTATTTTGAAGTACTTAAGCATTTTTTTAAATTAAACTTGCCCTTAAACTAATTTGAACCCCAAATGCATTTACCGTTCCAATGTGGTTACTCAAGCTTAAGTCATGTTTATATTACTTTTTGTGTTTTATGTTGTGTCTTCTTACGTGTTACTAATTACATAAAATACAAGTAATCAAAGAGAAAAGTAAATCGATTTCATTTAAATATGATCACCAAATAGTTTTTAACACCGGTATAGGAATTTGTGTAATTGGAATAAGATCCTTAACTGTTGTAAGATCCTTGTCTAGACACTGAAAGAGAGCTCATGAACAAAGTATCCAGTATTGTCATGTTGTTCGATAAGTATGCTACAATTGTTTAAGAATGATTTTATCCATTATCTTAAAACCGCACGAAAAATCGTATATGACAAGTTTTGGGTATTCAAATATATATGTTTTGTAATTTTGACTAACCTCTTTCTATTTTTAAATTTAACACAACGTATTGCGATATAACTTACCTTATTGCATCCTATAAATATGCACGCAGTATCAAAATGCTTCATGTTAGCATAATGAACTTCGGACAGAATGTCTTATAATCGGATAACAGTTCCTTAAGGGACATGTTCACAGAGTTTCATATTTTTGAAAAATATAATTACATTAAAAAATCACTGAACTGAAAAATTTGGAAAAGTTTAAAATAGTTATAGTCTCAGAGAAAAATATGTACCTGCACAGGATATCGAATCCAAAAACACTAAATCCAAACGCTTACCAGCTTCCATCAAACTACAAAGTTTGTAATTAAAACCCTTTGTTGGTAATACATGATTTTGCACAATTATCGATGATGATTTAGAGAATATGTTGCTTATACAGAGTACATCTTAAAAGTCGGATCTGCGTCATCAAGTTACATTGCACTATTATTGCGAAACAAAAAGTCATGCTTAACTTTAAAGTTAGGCTTTTCATTTACCGTTTCAATGCTGTGAATACAGTTTTAATAATGTGTTCTTTTGTCGAGTGTTATGATAAGGAACAATTTCACTTGTCATTCACAAAGACCTCGCAGTGATGATTCACTTAAGCCCCCGTTGATGCAACAAACAATCATCTTACAGAAGCTATATTATCGCGACTTTTCTGAAGGGATATTATATATGAACAAGTATCCTCAGGGATGTCTACCTGTCCTATTTAACCTTTTCCTTGAAAAAAAAATCAGGAGACCCTTCATGATCCTCAAACCTCTATATATTGTTGTATTTTGTGAACCATTTATCAGAAAAAAGCATCGGCAGCAAAAAGTGCCTCTTTTATATCATATATTTCTAACTTTGAAACCAATTATAGTTTTAGCTAATGAATTCCCATACAACTAATTAAACAATGCGGTGAACATGGAAAGCATTGTCGAATACCTCTTTTATGCGGATTATTTGGAGAAGTATCGCTTTTCTGAAGAACAGTAGTTTCAATTACCATTAAAAAATAGTACCCAATTAATAATATCGTCCAAACAATTAGAAAATATAGGTGTAGTCTAGATGGTCGAAGCTTTATTTAATTCAGAAAATAACATTAGGTCCGACTTGGTGTGTTAATTGATTGTATCATTGCTTCGAGTAATCGAACAATTTATCGAAAATTTAAACCTTTCATTTAGCCACATTGTACTTTGCTTATTATCTTTTAAAGGCTTTTGATTCTGTTTGCAATCATACCAATTATTTCTATTCGATCCATTGGCGCACCCGACAACTATTTCGTTAAAAAATAACATCGTTCAGCCATTGTGAAATATACATTTTTTTGTGATCATAACGGTCAAAGGTTGTCAAATAAAATTTGTAATCCATTATTGGATTATAAATCATTATTATTCAAAGTATATTATTTTAAACAATGTTTAAAGTAACGCATTAATATACGCCACACTTTACCACAAGAGTTGATTTCCGTTTGAAAATAATTTCTATAAACACAAAAATCCATACAAGCGAAAAGTGTCGTCATTTATTATCCTGTGCGGAATGCACAGTCTAATATTTGACGACACTTTCCCAGACAGATGCTCATTTATTTTGATGTGGAACAAAGTTATGTACACTATCACGCGTTAAAACGTTCAGTTATTCAAAAAAGGTCAGTTTGAAAATGTGGCCGATTTATCAAATAGCTAGTATTGAAATTGGTTAGATAACATACAACACGAGGCATTGAAATACGTTGATTAAAATATATTTAACATGTCTCAATGATATTCGTGATAAAGAAAATGTACTTCCGCGTTTGTGTCATAGGCTTTGCTCTTAGCGAGGCCGCTTTATTTGATGTGTCGTTTGGAAGGCATTTGATGGTGATGATCAAATTAAACTTTAAGATCGAAGAAAACTTCAACGTTTCTACATCGTCAATAGTGTAACCTAGTATTTAAATAATATAACATGTTTGAATGTTTTATCCTTAAACAATTGACTAATCACGGTTTCAAAACATTTAGGTGCACACATGTCTGGTATAAAATTATGTTGCGAAACAATATAAAACAAACAAAAAAACGGCTGAAAAATGTGCAAAATCATCAATATAAATGCGCGTGATGGGAGTGAAGATAAAACATTGCGTTCATATTGTCCAGTTTGAATTGTCTCTCCGCATGAGTGTATTAAATTGAGGTTCTTTTCGGACTTGTGTAGTGCTGAACGTTAAAATATATTGATAATAAATATTTGGGGGCCACGTATCTCAAAAACGACACTTTCTGCTTGTTGGAATTTTTGTTTTAAGGAATTTCTTCCAAACGAAAATCTAGTTAAAGCGAACAGTGTCGTCCCTGATTAGTCTGTACATGACGCACATGCTGATCTGCGACGACACTTTACGCAAATGCATTATGTACCGTTTTCCCATAGCGGGACCTACGTGCATCTATAATTGTAATTTCCTGCAGTCACGTCTTTGTCCAATGTCTGCAATACTTACTATACGATTGGACAAATGTTTACACATCTGACTGCGTCAAATCGACGCTTGTATAATTTCATATATAAGGGTAGTTTTACCATCGTATTTCGTATTTGTGATGATTATCATTGATTTTACTTTTTCTGAGAATTAACGATTCATTTGTTGTTGGTGCTGGTGGTGTTGTTGTTGTTGTTTTTTGTTGGTGGGGGGGGGAGTTCACCTAATAACAAAGCTTAAAACCACACGTGAACTGGTTTTTAATATAACACAATATATCTAAAACCAGTTGAATTCATTCAAAAAATATTCACAGGTCGCCGTTGCATAATTGATACGGTGTCCGCCTAGCGATCGGGAGTTCCTGTGTTCAATCCCCAAAATGTGAGCGTTCTTTAAATCTCTCTTAAAAAGACCACGAACTGGTTCTAGACCCAGGAAACGGACTCGAGAGTGTGTAAAATAATCTTTAAGCTTTTGATGCTATCGAGCTGAAATAAATATTTTTAAATTAATATCTTGTTTTGAGCTCAATCAGACGTGTATAAGCACTGATATTGTGTGAAATTTAATAACATCAAAATGCCTGAACCATTAAAATTGTACGAATCAGTCCTATTGACAAGGTCAAAATTAAATATAATGTCGAATATTAATAAACAACAAGGTGGCTTCCAAGACGGATTACTCTGCCTAATGACTTCCTTCATTTTGCGTGAATCTGATAATTTTGCACGAAAGTCCAACTCCAAGCTATATGCATGCTTTATGGATGGCAGAAAGGCCTTCGACACCGTTTGGCACCGCGGGATGCTCTACAAGCTGTATATAGAAACAGACACTGACAGCACATGCTTTCTTGCATTCTGTACTATATACACGAACATGTCTAGCTGTATCCGGTATCAGGGGAATCACTCAGAGTGGTTCGACGTCCTTCAGGGCACGAGGCAAGGTGAACGCAGCTCCCCGTTGCTCTACTTACTCTACATCAACGGGCTTATCAGTACCTTAGAGAAATCTTGGGCTGGTTTTTGTGTGTACGATATTCGGGTCAGCTCACCTACAGTCGCCGACGACATGCTGTTGCTGTCATACTCTGTTCATGGATTAAATGCAATGCTGGAAATCTGTAGCAACTACTCAAAACAGTGGCAGTACCAATATTACTCGAGCAAATGTGCAGTCGTTGTTTTTAATGAACGCTTGAAGGGAGAGACAAACCGAATTTTCAAACTCGGTACTCACACAATCAAAAAAGCATCTTCCTACGTTCACCTCGGTTTGAAGTGCGACCCGTTTCTACGTGCTGCAGGAATGGCTGATGGCGCGTGCAACAAGCTTCGAGGGACATAACTGAGTATCGTTAATAGTGGAATATCTTCCCTTGCACTCAATCCATCAACATCTATAAAAGTTTATAAATCTGTTTTGATACCTAAAGCATTATATGGCTGTGAACTGTGGACTTTAATAAGTGCAGAGGACATAATTAAGCTAGAACGCTCTCATAGGTTTTGCCTAAAACACATACAGGGTCTGCCAAGAAACATTGCAACTAACTTTACTTTATGTGCTATCCATGCCGTGCCTATGGAGACAATAGTTGATTACAGAAAGCTGGTTTTTATAGGACAACTCTGTAACCTGCCAAATACATACATGGCCAAACATTTGTTTAACAGCAGACTCTTGTATTATGAAAACTTTGACAAACAACGCCATGGTTTTATTCCTGACATACGTGCGATATTATGCAAGTACGAACTACACCACATTCTGGATCAATACAGTGCAGAAGGCCTGTTCCCGGTGAAAAGTTTGTGGAAAAGCATGCTCCGCCGACATGTTACACAAAAAAGGAATGTAAATCTGTTTCAAGAGTGTTTAGAGAAGTACCCCTTTCTTGGCTCAACAATATTACGGTCTGACGGAGTGTGTGGTTTATGGACTATCGCCAGAAATAATCCTGAACTCTCCTCTCTATGTATTAAGACAATGCGAGTAATTGGGCGACTTACTATGCCCGCGTATATAAATACATGTGCACTTTGTAATGGAGTGAATTTGAATATATTGCACCATCGTATTCTGCTCTGTAATATGAATTCTAACATTCGTGAACAGTTATGGAATACCATAATAGACACAAACGGACTAAGTGCTTTCAACCTGATGTGTCGCTCTAGTCTTTCTGAGCAGTGCAATTATATACTCCGGATGTTTCTTAATATAAACTATAACAACCTTAATCATACAAAACTTTTATCACTAGTCTGCAAAATGTTTTTACAGTAGGGGACTCACTAAATGATTACATTGCGATTACATTAACTTATATATAGTATATACAGTACATTTAAATAGTTTTTTTTTCAGCCAGGAATCGCCTGTCTAGCAATTTCTTGTTTCGGTGCTAGGCTACAGATATCCTGGGGATATCTCTAACTTTATATAATGAATGTGATATCACGATACTCATAGCTCCCTGTCTAAAATTTCGCTTTTGCCTCCTGGATGGGACAACTTGGAGACTCTTCTACGTAACATAACACAGTTTTACTAAATAATATTGGTTATAAAGTTCTCTTTTTTGCTGATGTTGATATTAACATCCATATATATCGTTTATGTTTGTATCTATCTAACCATTGTTTACATATAGTTATATTGTGTTTTGATCTTCGTGTCTTGTATATGGAGGAATAAAGGTATATATAGATATGTTAAACGATATATAATGGTATTGTACACTTATTTTGATGTGCTTTATCCGAATAACTAGTACCTTTTTATCCATACTACCACACGACGCTTTCTTGTTGACACAAAGTTTTATTGAAAAAAATAACGTAAGTAAACAATTATCTGGGTTGGGACAGATAACCTTATCCAAAAGGATCGTAAATCTTACAATTAAAAAAGGTGTAATGTTCTCTTTGTGAGCTGTTCAATGACATTCCTGACATACGGACAGAAATAACTGACTAAAGTGATTCAATCGGTCACTTAACAGCACAGACGAATGACCTTTATTACTGACATACAGATAACAGGAACGTAGAAACAATATTAAGGAGCTTACGCCAAAGCTGTTGTTTCAAGAATATTCAATTTCACACGTTTTAACATCGATATATTAAACGTATTTAGTTAATTATTCGTATACCACGAAAACGTTGTTTGCTTACTAAATTCCATTTACAAATGCTGAAATTAGCTTAGTTTTCTGGACACATTTTAATTTATCACAGATTAATTATTCAATAAGAAATATGTGTCCGTAAACGACGTCTACATGTTATAATACGATCAACAAGAGAATTTATTTTAATTTCTTCTGTAAAAGAAATCATCAAAGTGAATGATCCTACATAACCGACGGCCATAATTAACAGTGCGATCAGTTTTACGCTTGTGGAAAAATATTATAGAAGTGAACGTTTTTAACAGGTACTATAGAGGTGGATAATCGTTCAATGTTTGCAAAACGAGTATTCGTCACTAGGATTATAATTAGAAAATACATTTTGAAAAATTGACGATTTGAATGAAACGTTTAATATTGGAAGTGTCAAATAAACTATAAGGAAAAAGAAAAGCACTTTGCATTGAACATGTAATATTTCATTAAGAAAGCTGTCTTGATCCTTTAATTTGGTTGGTGAAAATATTTTACATCTACAGGCTAGTAAATATATATATATATTCCGAAACACGTGCCGACTATTTCCAAAATGGCACATGCACTGGTTATAAAGTTAGTGGTATTGGCTGTAGTTTGTACAAAGGCAGTGCCTTCAATGGCGGCAAAACGAACATTCAAATTTACGAAAGGAGACCTGCCTGCCCGTCTTTATGAGAAAGACATCGGGTCGACCATTGAAGAGCTACAGACGAAAAACAACTTGTGCCATAATGTGCGCACAAATTAGTTGTAGTGGATTTCTTTTCAAGCATTCTGGTAAGTGTGATCAAACTATGCCCGTCAGCATGCATTTTTAGAATTTTTATGGAAAACAAAAATCAATTATTTTGTCTATTTTTATTATTGTTTGTTTAAGTCATATTGCCCATGTGGTATTAAACACAACGAGTTGAGATTCCACAATGATTTTGACAAGTACAGTTTGCATACAGTTTTTGATATGTCTCGTTCGTGGTAACATCTGTATCGTTAACATAAAAATTAAAAAGAATTTCGTTTTAAGTTAAGATAAAACCAGCGATGTACTTTAAACCTCTTAGTTTATTATATCCTAACCATTTACATATCTATAAAGTAAATATTTCAGATGTGTCCGTCACTACTGTGGCGACTATAGAGTTTAATTATTGCATTTATATTTAATGTTTATAATTACCGACGCAGTACTGCTGCAACACTTCGGAAATCTGGCAATACACGGGAAACGTTTCGGTGACTAACTTTTTCAGAAGTGTAACCTCTTCAAGTGCTTTGGCTCTAACAGTAGCTTCTCATTGAAGTGTGTTTTGCATTGTTTGAAAAGAATTTGATGCCAAAAATCAAACTCCTTGCAGCGATAACCTCACCATGGCTACTGGTGGTAAACACTGCCATCACAAGAAAATCTTTGCATAGCTGTAAGGATTTTATTTTTGTCTAAGTATTATATGCATAATGAAAGGTCTTATCATGTTCTTTTATATTTTGACAATGGCGTCGATGGTGTGCGCGGAGGTTTGACAAAATATCCCACCTGTTCATATACTTAGTGTTAAAGTATGTGACATTTAAACTATTTGGTGATGTTTGAAAACATTTTGATTACAATAAAATGTTACTTCGTCCAAAATTGTATCGCTAACCGTTAGTATTGCGTTAAAATACAAGCATGCTAAGTAATGTATGAAAACAAAATATTACAGCATGTGTTGTTTAAACATGCAACGTGATAAGTTCTTAAAACAAAGCCTTAAAGAAGCTCATAACTAACCATAGGTAATGATTAGAAATTTCAACACGTTTGTGGCTTAAACATTGACGATTTTCAATTGCAAAAGCATCCTCTAAATAACTGCTGGTTCTAACAATTTGTATTGCTATAAACTGCAACAGTATATAAAGTGAGGTATATAACGATGTCATACTTAAATAAGAAGAATGGGGTTTCCGAGGTCCCGCTTTGCATTGACCGTTTAAGGTCTGTTATGGTTTATTATGCGTAAAACCATAGAAATTATGTTTGTTTTTAGCACTAGAATAGGTCTATTAGATTAATAGAAAGTAATACAAATCGGGAAAAAACACTCGATAATTTTATATTAAAGCAAAGTAAATATTACGAAAATCACAATACTACGTTCTAGAATAGAAATATTTCAGTCTAGTTTGAGTAACCGGAAAAAGTGTTTTGCGAGTAACTATCAGCGTGTGCGTAACATTCTTCCATATCGTTGTTTAATATATGTTTTATAAACAAAGTGGCCCTACTGCTGTTTCAGGAGAAAATACATGTTTTCAAAGCATGTATTAATTGATTTATGGCAAGGAACTATTTTCTAAACAATCTGATCTTAACCAATGTTACTAGATACGTCCAACACTTATTCATTGGTGTATGTCGAATGTTTTTCAGACAACTGCAGACTCTACAACACGACTGCCAACCCGAGGTAATATGTTGAGGGATACAGTTATTACAAAACTTGAAGAACTACAGACACAGTTGAAACACTTGTATGCTGCGTAGCAGACATTTAGAGCAGTTGTATTTACTTATTTGACTAAAGCGGAATTATTTTAGGAAACTTGGTATAAGATTACTTCACAATCTAACATAAAAAGTACAACATAAAAGAACCGTGTTTTCCGAGAGAAGTTATATCAGAAATAGCAGCAATTATGTTATATAATACCTAAATAGAAGCATAACTGTTGAAATATTTGAAGGGGTCTTTTCGTGTTTTGCTAAAGTGACAAAATTAAAGAAAATTGTTTCAGATTCGAAATTTTTTGTAGTAGTTATGAAAATTGCGAGGAAACCGTATAACTGAACA
This sequence comes from Dreissena polymorpha, assembly GCF_020536995.1. Lineage (NCBI taxonomy): Eukaryota > Metazoa > Mollusca > Bivalvia > Myida > Dreissenidae > Dreissena > Dreissena polymorpha. The sequence goes on along the minus strand of NC_068358.1, from coordinate 23,343,655 downwards.
TTTTCCACGCTCCATCATATGCATCTTTTGACGATTTAAAAACCTGAAAATTATAAAGCGTTGCAACGCGAAACGATTTAATAATTTTGACAGTTCTGTTTGTGTTATAGTTTGTGATACTACGATGATTGCTTATATAAAGTATAAAATACAAATTACTCATTGTATGAGCACGGATGTCTGAGTGGTCTATGCGATAAACTTTTACTCCAGGGTCTGTGGTTTGAGCCTAGTTAAGATTGTTTTTTCTCTCTTTAATTTGATTCTTGTGTTTTTACTGGAGTTTTTTAGTTTTAGATCCAATGTTAACATTTATCAATATTAAACATTAAATGACAAATTTCAATGCATGCCAACATCTGTGAAAAGGCACCTTTAATGTAGGATGCAAATAATTATATGGACCAATTGTTGCAATGTTTTAAATGGAAAAAGTTGAGAACAACGGCAATTGACAACCCTTCTTCAAACAGACGGACTAACGGACGTACAGATGGACCGACAGACAGACGGACAAATGTCTATGTTAGTTCTAATACAAACTTTATTTCGTGTCGGGGCTTTAACTTATGCATTCATAATATTTACGAATACTGCAAAATTTATGTTTATGTTTGCTTTAAAGTATGTTGCGTGTACTTATATAAGAATATTCATTGAATAAGATGTTCGCAGTTTAAATGTATAATCATATATTGTTTAATTCATGTAACACGATAATTTTTATCAGTGGGTATTCTATTATGAATATTTTTTCTTGTGTTTCCCTTTATTAGTAATTTCGAAGTGCATGAATTGTTTTCATTTTCTCCGCATGCGCCAATCCATATATCCTTAAATTTTAATGTTAATAACTTGTTTAATGGAAGCGAAAATGTATCAATCAGAAAGTTGGTGTAATGATAATGATAAGCGTGACGCGTATATTCAAATAATGCAAACTAATTTACAATAATTTGAAAATATTGTGAATGACATTACCTGTGGTAATACGAATGTCGATATAGGTGTGACAACTTTGCCAAATTGTTGTATGGCTATGCATTTGATACATATGGTAATAAACCCGTGCGTAAATATAAAAGTCCATGGTTTGACGGCCAATACGAGGCTGCGCGCAAGAGTTATAGACGGACTAAGAAATTATTTTTATATTATGCATTCATAATATTTACGAATACTGCAAATTTTTTGTTTATGTTTGCTTTAAAGTATGTTGCGTGTACTTATACAAGAATATTCATTGAATAATAGTTCGAAGGTTAAATGTATATTCATATATTGTTTAATTCATGTAACACGATTGTTTTTATCAGTGGGTATTCTACAATCGATGAAGTTAAGAAAGCAAGAGGGGACCTAAAGAGGGGAAAACGTGGAGGATTCGACCAACTTATTCCTGAAATGTTTATCGAATGTAAGGAAATATTTTCTCCTTTATTATGTTCATTATTTCATTACATTTATTCCACAAGCTCTTATCCATAGTCATGGTCTTTGGGCATCAAAGTTCCGGTTTCTAAAAAGGGGGATAAGAATGATGTAAACAACTACAGGGGGATAATCCTTACAAGTATATTTTCGAAAATTGTCTCACTCATGCTGGACAGTAGATTACGAAAATGGCTGGAAAATAATAATGTTCTCAGTGAGTGTCAATTCGGTTTCCGGAATAAAAAGAGTACAACAGACTGCATTTTTGTATTGATTTCTTTGATAAACCGGGTAGTGTATCAAAAAAAGCGCCAGCTGTGTTGTGCCTTTGTAGATTTTAAGAAGGCATTTGATCTTGTTTACAGGAATGGCATTTTGTATAAACTTTTGCTGAACAACGTATCATCCAAATTTGTTACAATGATCCAATCAATCTATAGCTGTATTAAGACGTGTGTCAAGACGAACAGGGAAGGAAATAGTTCCAATGCATCACAAAAATGCATATGGTGCAAATCACTTACATAACAGCACAATTTACAATTCGGCATATCATCTATCAGATTTATTTGATACTTATACTGGTGTTAAACAGGGCAAACCTTTGTCTCCGCTATTATTTATACTTTTCGTAAACGATATTTACAATTATTTGTATCATGATGCCATAGATTGTGTGTATTTTGATAACGTTAAGTTGTTCATGTTGTTAATTGCTGATGACACAGCGTTGTTCTTTTATTCTGCAGAAGGACTTTAGCGGCTATTAGATTAATTACATGATTATTGCACTGAATAGGGCATTTCTGTGAGTACCAGCAAAACTATAGTCATGGTTTTTAATAAAAGTAACAGAATGATAAATATCGATATTAAATATAATTATTATAAACTTGAAGTTGTAAACAAGGTTACTTACCTTGGTGTTACATTGTCTTCTAACTGTATTTTTTTAAGCTCAGGAAGATTTGTCCAAACAAGCATCTAGAGCAATGTTCGCACTTAATACTCTTTTTTCTAAAATCACTAGCATTGTTGATAAATTACGTCTTTTTGATACAATTATTTTGCCAATTTTGACTTACGGTACCGAGGTGTGGGAATTTCATCCCTTTCCCGACATTGAGAAAGTTCATCTTAAATTTCTTAAGCAGCTATTATCTGTGAGGCCACAAACTACTTCCGCGGCAGTTTATGGAGAACTTGGTCGCTTCCCTCTAGACACAATAAGGAAAATGCGTATACTAAAGTTCTGGTATAGAATAAAACAGAATCATGATTCCCTACTAAGTAGGTTTTTGCATAATTTTGATAATGTTAACATACATATAACTAATTGGAGAAATAATGTTAAAGAATGCTTCAAGATTAAGGACTAACTAATATGTATCATAAGGATAATTTATCAATTATGGATGTTAACTGTATATTTCAGCATATCGGGACGTACCTTTACAAAAATGGCTTAATGACATCGATAGTCTGCCTAAGCTTGACAGTTATCGCATTTTTAAATCAACTCTTGAATTTGATAAATATTAATACATTGCAGTAAATGAGAGAGATAGAATTTGTTTAACAAGACTACGGTGTTCGGCGCAACGATTCTTAATTGAAGAAGGCAGGTTTAGAAATATCCCTAGTAATGAAAGAATATGTACTAGATGCAATATGGGAGTTATTGAAAACGAATATCATTTTCTGCTTATCTGTTCATTGTATAGAGGTCTGTGAAAAGCGTATTTTCCAAAATATTTCCTTCGGTGGCCTTCCACGTTTAAGTTCAAACAATTATTGTCCTCTTTTAAAAGAACGACGACCAAAAACCTTGCTAAATTTACCAGATTAGCCTTCGATTTAAGAGCTAGTAGGGATTAGTTTCATTTAAAGAAATGTTTTACTTTCAATTTTCAAATTACAATGTTCATTTAAAAGATTGTCGGCTTTATTTTTTGACGATTGTCTGAACTGCCAGTTGGATAAGTTAGCATTGTGCTAATTTGTTGTTTATAATTATAATGGTGTCATTTTTCTTTTGGTGCATTACTGCTTACAGTCCTTGTTTAAGTTATCGTATATTGCAAGTATTAGATTCTTTAATTATAGCAACGTGTTGGAAATGTTACATATATGTGTATATATATTGTAATTTCAAGACAAAAATGTGCATAGCTCTAAATAGTTTGTACATACATGTCTTTCAGTGTTTCTCACTTTTGCTTAGCCTGTGTATGTACATGTATGCTCATGTTAGTAATTATTTCCCCTGATATCGTCTATGATTTCGTTTCGAATAGGCGATTGGAAGGAGGGGAACACAAATTACAGCATTCAAAGCTTGTGTGTATAACGAGCTCTAACTGATTTGGACGATTAATACAAGGTCATATTTTCACATAATCGCTCACGGTAGACTGCATAGATGTGAAAACAACCGACTTGTTTTTGTTTCTTTCTTCCCACATTCTCTCTTTGTATTTTGCTCTTTTTTTCTCCATATGTATTTTCAATGCAAACATGTTAGCTGTGGTTCGCTAACTCAATGTTGTTGTTGTTTTTATTGGTTTTTACGCATCGTTTAAAGTAAGAAAAAAAAAGTTATTATCTGATTGTTTCCCGTCTTTTCGTTTTAGTATTACTTCATAACCATGATATACCATACTTTTTATCTCAACAATTGTAGTATTTATGTCTTTTTTTCTACACCGTAATTACATGTACATTTATGTTTTCCTTTTGGCTATGTACACATGTATTTGCCAATAAAATTGACTTGACTTGTGAGAAGTACTAACTTTCTTTATATTTGTATATTCATGTGAGCCTGTGTTCTTGAACATACATATGTAGTATCTCATATTTTTATATGCCTGGCAGTTGTTAGACTTTATATTAATTCATCATACATCAAACAATACGTAAGATGATTTTTTTTATAGTACCTTTATAATTAGATTACTAAACATTATTGAATTGTTCTTGCGTTCATGCCTCGATATAATAACCGAAAAACATTGAAGTGTTTATTGTTTATTTATCATATAATGCATGTACATGAATCTAGTGTAACTGCTTAAACTGCTTTGATCAAGATTAGTCAAAATGATTTAAAAAATACATATACATGTGATTAAATGCAAATTACGACGACTCTCTTTATTTTTTTAATATCAATGTTGTGTCATTGTGCTCAATTAAAATATAACTTTATATGATATTTGTTAATTTCAATACAATTCCTGGAAATCTCCTACTTGATTGTTTATGTACTTAAATACTTTCGGTTTTGATGGTTACAAAAAATTAGTTTAAATAAAAATAAATAACGTCTAGACTGAATAAAAAGTTGAGTTCCTAACATCATTGGGTTATTTTTATTTTACACTTTTGAGATAGGTTTTCATACTTTAAAACTATTGCTTCGTTTAAATGAAGCTTTTAAGTTGGCGAGTGAAATAGAAATGTGACAAAGAAATCTTATATAACTGTATTCCCGGAGAATTATTGTTCTGATGTTGACTAGATTAAACATGTCATAAATAATAAAATTTTGTCCAATAATTGCTTTTTCCAAATGTGCTTATATTCAAAACTTTTGTGCAACTTTAAAAATTATCTTTATGCAAAACTAAAACAATATTACTGAACAGCAGTAGCTGTCATTTATGTATAAGTATAATTATAAGCTTTTTTTTTCAGTTCATCATTGGCCCATCAGTTTTTACCTTGATTGCAATTTGTGGTAATTATAATTTCACGACATTTTCTAAGTCCTGTGCGAGTACACAGCTGTGTAAAGAATGTAACTGGTTTATAAGCGTTTATGTAATGTTCCTGTGTATACTTTAATCTTAGAACAGAAGAAATAAATTTTCCTAAAAGAAAATTTCCCTATTTATGAATATGTATGCCGCGTAAGTTGTATTGTGCCTATATATTTTCATGTATCTTATTATTTTCAACTGTCCCTTAGGATAATTCCAGGCTTTTGATTCGTGATTCATCGTGCAATCATGATTAGTATTGCTGTTTTAAAAGCAAATGATAAAATTAGACAGTTTTGATGTTTTTTTCTTTATTATGATGAATAAAAAAACTTCATTGTTGAAAACTTCGAAATTATTTTTTAATTGCGTTTATATTATTTCTTTATACACGAAAATGACTGCATCGGTAGAAAAGTTGAGTAGATTTTTAACAGCAAGTATGTGTTCTAGTTTAAAGCTTTATAACTATAATTATAGAATGATGGGTTTTTGTATCTTTATTTTCCTTTGAACAGCTAGACTTTTCTTTATTTAGTCCCTTTGGTGTGTTCTTTTATACTTATGCTTTATTTAAATAAACATGTTCGCATATTTAGGAGATTTACATGTATACAATTCCTTGTTCTGGTTCTAAAATGATTGTATACTGTAAATATTTTACTTTGTGTTTTTTTGTAGACAGAGGCACTTACGAAAATTATACAATTCCACAGAAGATCTGAACTTGCTGTTACATTTTAAGACATACCTCAATCATAACCTGTTCACGACAATTTAATATTCAACGTCGTTACTAAACTAAATTTTAGCATATTGCAAGGTCTTTCACATTGCAATTCGCTACAAATGATACATTATAACAAATCATCGCATGTGTTGTAATACGAAAGTGAAAAACGATAACTATTTTAGTTGTTAATGTCCGGCCGATGCGAAGTATTATAAGACGCGTGCATACAAATCCCGGAAAATCGTTCCCACGGACAATCGTTCCTATGCTAATTTGACAAGACGGAGAGTCGTTCCTACGTTATCTTTACAACCCGGACAGTCGTTCCTACGTTGTTTTTACAACCCTAACAATCGTTCCTACATTATTTTGACATCCCGGACAATCGTCCCAACACAGTTTTGACAACCCGGTCAATCAGACGGCGAGTCGGTGCGAAACCTATGCGGGTTGTCAAAATAACGTAGGAACGACTGTCCGACTTGTCAAAATAAGCGTCGGAACGATTGTCCGGGTATCCATGCATACCAGTAAACGCTTTTAATCCAAAATGGGGACACGGTCACCCTTGAAGGGAATATGTTTGCGCCTCTATCGAAGATGTGTATTCAAAAGGTTTGCTGTCTTGCTAATATTATTTATCCGTAGCATGTGAAGGCGAAATCAATATATTGATTTCATGGTAACAGTTTAATTAAAAATTTACACAATATTTGGAAAGTTTTATAAATAAACATATCAGCTTATGAAATATACAGAAATCACCGTATCATTAAAAATAAATTCATCAATTTTATTTCAGCCTTAAGTTGTGCATATTAATTTTAAAATGATACTTGACCAAGAAATATAAATAAGAATTACAGTTTAATGGGGCCTTTTCACAGATTTTTGCATGTTTTGAAGTTAGTCATTAAATGCTTTATATTGATAAGGTAAACATTACATTTTAAAAGCTCCAGTAAAAAGACAAAAATAAAATTTAAAAAAGGAAAAAAAGTGGCCCGCAGCAGGGCTCGAACCAGTGACCCCCGGAATCTTGAAGTAAACACGCATAAGCCAACTGAGTTATCCTGCCAAGCAAACATAAATGCGTATTTTATACGTTATATAAGCAATCTTCGTAGTTTCACAAATTTAAACGACAACAGAACTCTCCAAATTATTCAATCGTTTCGCGTTGCAACGCTTTATAATTTTTAGGTTTTTAAATCGTCAAAAGATGCATATAATGGCTATATTACACCATGGCAAATGTTCAGTAATACTGTTTCCTCAAAAATATCATAACTAAACCAAAAATTTGCGAATCTGAAACAACTTTTTTTCAATTTTGTCAATTTACCAAACCGTGAAAAGATCCCTTTAAAGTAAATGCAGAAGGGAACTTTAATAAAATGGGCCACGGCCTGACTCTGAAAGTTTCTTTACTGAATATCTTCTTAACGACTTTAGTTAAAACCTCAAAATTTATTTTCGGCTATAGGTTTTTATTTTACTTCCATATATTGATATTTAACATGCATTTTAATTTAGAAATATTAAAGTTTTAGGCATAGGCGGATCTGTACTGTTCAATAAGAAAATCGGCATCGGCCTGAAATATTTCAAAGATTCGATTAGAAATATCTACGATACTATTCACGTTATAATAAAAAAGATGGCATAGCCTTAAACATGTTTACAGAAAGTTGTCTTAACTTGTGCATTTATAGATCTTTGGTTTGAGGTGCATTTAGCGTTGTTTCATTTACAAATTAAGTGCATAATACAAATGTGCACATATTGGAATAAGAATTTAAATCCTTAGAATGATACAATATGTGTTTTGCAGTAAATGTAATCCTATGTATTTGTTAGCGGAAAATGCAAAGGGAAATGTGTTCACGTGGCTCTTTTATAGATTTATTGAAATATTGGATTTAGCAGCATGTATATAGAATATTTTAGCAGTTTAAACCCTTAATGAATACATGATTGGCGGATATACAAATAATATCTGCATGCGTTCATCATTTGTCTATAAGAAAAAAAGGTTTATACTGACAGTATAATTCCTCCCTTTATTATGCTTGTTTGATGTTGAAGATTATCCAGGTTTAGTAGAGTGAAGCCTATGAACGCGGTTTTGACAAAGAACTATAATAGCCGAGCATAAGTACGCAATAGGTTACAATATACCAAAAGATTTCCAACACAAATTCAATGTAAAAGCAATAACTTCAACAAAACATAAAGTCAAACTTTTGCGCATAGAGACCCCCATAACCATACCTTTTCTTAAAGAGCATTCCAAGCCGCAATGATTTAGACAATAAAAAAGGGGGGTCATGCGTTTTGCAAGAAAGAACTCGATGCGAATCAGCGGTCACTGTTTTACAGCCATCAATTTACCAGGTTCGCACCAGTGGATGAGGGTTTCCCGCCATCTGTCAAAGTCTCATGTATTCTTTAACCTTCAAGCAAATGAGTGAATTTCTGTTAAACATCAATGTTTTCCCTACCAGATGCACAAAACATTCTAAAATAAAGTCATGGCAAGTGCCCACACAGAAAATTGTGTCTTCTTATAAATGATGTTCAGGTTTTTAAAGAGTATAGCATTGCACTACAAAACGATTTAGTACATTGTAACCAATATCTGATTTTACTTTTAGAGGTGAAAGAAAAGGTTAGTGTTATATGCAGACGCGCATAACAGTTTGAATTCAGAAAACAGATTTTTTGTGCAGATTGTGTATCACGTGATGAACAGTGGGAGATGTATATTTTGCGGCACTATTAGAATTTGTAATGCAGATTTTTAGTGCAGATTATGATGAAACCCTATTCGTCTGCGTCAATAATTTGTCGCAGAAATGTGGTTTACAATAGCGTTAGAAAAAAAAAAGATTGAGTTCTGAATACAGATTTATAGTGCAGATTGTGTAACTTCTATTTGCATGTAAGCGTTAGATGTAGACGTGCACAACAGATTGAGCTCTGAATACAGATTTATAGTGCATTGTGTAACTTCTATTTACATGCTTCTATACGATCTGCGCAAGGTTTATACGCGTGGTATCAAGCGTTGGGGAACAAATGAGCGCCAATAAATCTGTATCCAGATAACTTTCACATCGTGCTTATACGATTTAATTCTGGATTATACGAGATTGTTGCCTATTGATCTGTGTACATTGAAATGCGCGTATACGGTCTTAAGGCCCACTCTTACTATGATGCCGGTGGAGCCCCGATGCGTGATCCGGGATCTACCGGGATGAACCGGGGCTCTACCGGGATGAACCGGGGACGGCAGGGATGAACCGGGGACGACCGGGGACAACTGGGGCTCCACGCTCCACCGGGTAAGTATTAAAATGTTTAATACCTGCGGGATGAACCGGTAGTTACCGTAAAGGACCGGCATCGACCGGCGCGGCACCGGGAACAACCGGGACGGCACCGGGAACAATCCGGACGGCACCGTTGCTCCACCGGGGCCCATACAGACCCCAGCAGAGCTACAGCAACGCCCCGGTTGTCGCCGGTGGTGCCCAGGTGGAGCCCTGGTGAATGCCGGCAGAGTCCCGGTATAGACAGGTTCATTGGTAAACCGGCGCTCTGCCGGAACGCCACCGGCATTCATCGGGTCTCCGCCTGGTCATTACCGGCGACAACCGCGATTAAACCGGGGCGTTGCCGTAGCTCTGCCGTAGCTCTGCTGGGGTCTGTTGCCAGGATAGCCCCGATGAGTCTCGGCGGAGTTACGTAAGACCGGGGCTTTGCCGGAACGCTGCCGGCTTTTACCGGGGCTCCACCTGGGCATTACCGGCGACAACCTGGGCTCTGCCGGGACTTCACCGGGATAAACCGTAGCTTGTTCGGGGTTGACCGGGACTCTGCAACATTCAGGTTTAATAATGATGAGTATCTGTTGATCACCCAGTTAAAATTCACATGCGCATATATACGGTCTTACTTGCATTACAGAGCTTAAGGAACCCTATCAATGTGCATCGAGTCGATATATCAAGGTGGCTTATTCGCTAGTAATTGTATTAAATAAATAATGACATTATATTTATCTGCGTCCATACAATTTTTGCATGGCTTTAGACGTATTAAAAAGCGTTGTGGAACTTATGAACGTCTATTAATCTGCGTATAGACAACGATTACATCGTTCGTATACCATCAAACTAAGGTAATTCACGGACCGTTTTACGTCACAACTGAATACATTTTACACTTACTCTTGCATGTTTAATTTCCATTACATGGATCGCGATTTTAATTAAAATAAAAATACTTAAGTCGCAATTTAAGTAGTATAATAACGCACATGGATAAGGATTGCATTACTTATTTAATGCCATAAATTAAGATGTTCGTGTCGACTGAGCGCAAATGTATATGGAAAAATCCCATACAATCCCCGATTGTAACCGTATACGCTCCCTAGCTGTGAGTGCTGTCGTAACGCATGCAGATTAATAGGACTTATTAGTTTTCCGTCGAATTTAAAATTCATATAAAAACCTGTGAAATACACTGTGAAGGTTGTTGGCATGCATAAAGATTAATAGGGTATCACAAGTTCCCCGTTGAAATTAGATCCATATAAGAATCTGATAGGATGCGTTGAAACGTATGCAGATTTATAGGGTTTCATTGGGTGTCCGTCGCAAGTAAATTTTATAAGAATCTTAGGAATGCCATGTGAATGTTGTCGAAACGCCGGCAGATTTATAGGGCTTTATTATTTTTCTTTCGCAAATTAATCACATATAGAAACCTGAGATATACCTTGTAAAGTTTATCGGACGCATGCAGATTGGTCGGGCTTCAGTAGTTATCCGTCGCATGAAACCAAAATCGGAACCTGCTCAGACTTTGGACCTGGACGCAGATGATTAGGGACTCACTACGTTTTAAATGCAATTAAGAGATTATAGCACACGGGATAAAACACTTATAAATCTCCAATGCTGTCGGAACACATGCAGATTGATAGGGCTGAAATAGTTTTCCGTCGAAATCAACCACATATAATTCAAAGAATCTTCTTAGATTGTTTAGACGTAAATTAGGTGTTCATATCGCATTTAATGGAATAAAGCCCGTATAAGCATTAGTTTAATAATATCTTTTAATATAGCATAGAGGCCGTATAAGAATACGGGAATGTAAACTGGGTGCAGATTATAGGGCTTCATTTGTTATCAATTGCAATTTAAAAACATATTGAAACATCTGAAGATTGTACGGATGTATATAAATATAGTTAATTAAATAAACAGCATACCATAAGCAGACAAATAAAGTTTATTAAATGTTAATTTAAATAAATTCATACAATTAATAGTTGTAGTCGGCATCTATATAGATCTGTTCCGGAGAATACATCTGCATACAAACTGAAAATACTCAATTTCTGAGTATTTGGCGTTACATTACTCCAAGAATTGACCACTAATACCACGAGAAGACATGGAGGTATCATAAAAAGTGTAAACTGACCAGACATTGCCAGACATAAAAAATATAATAATCATGGCAAAGGAAATTCAATGGCCGGTATCTAAACAAAAGCATAATCGCCAAGACCTTAGCATCAGTTCGGTTCGTTAGGACCGCGCGCTACTTTCTTCCGCCTTTATTTCTTACTTGCTTTCATTTTTAAACCATTTTTTTCTCTATCATATACAGAATTCTATTCTCCTAAGCAAGATGTTATTTTTAAAACTGAACGCCAAATATAAACGCTACAAATCGGTATAAAGTACGAACATGTCAACCGTAAATCTAGATTCTAAAACTCCAAAACGTTATGAAATTTGCAAAAGTTAAAGTTATAACTCGCCGGGCTGCCGAAATCAGAAGAAAAACTTAATATATATTTATATATCTGAAAACTACGTTACGTAAGCTTTCTAATGATATATAATTTGTCAAAATCGGCCTAGAAATGAAACTAAAATTTAACAAAATACGTGAGTGGGTACATCAAATTTATAACCTCGGCGCTTCGATAAAAGATCGATAGTTACGACACGGTCACGTGACTTAGACACAACAAGATATTTGGAGTAACGGTCCCGTTTCTTATCCGTGTAATCTAGAGTCCGTGCCTGGGGTCAGTATAAAAATGGGAGGACCAGTGAAACTTGAAATCTTAAAATTTGGTTGATACGTCGGACCAGTTAAAATATCCTGGCTGGCTTATTGTGAAATACTGGTGGAATGCCGTTTTCAGCATTTTTTTTAATATTCATAATAAACCGATAATTTCATCATTATTTTATGGGCTGACTCGAGACCAGGATGAAAAATAGCAACATATTGGAAATTCCAATTTTTCTAGATGCCTGGATGACAAAAGCCTGTTGTCGGATCAAAAAATCGATTTGAATTCCGCAAATGTCTGCGGACTTCGCCGTGATCGATACACAAATTAACTTTAAATTCGAAGCGTTCGGATTGAGAAATTAACAAAATGGTATTTATTAGTTTTAAAAAGCAGCAATAATCAGCATTTTATTGATCTTAGTATCATCAGAATATACTTTGTATACCGTGCGAATTTACACTGGAGAGCGCCAAATAATGTTTTGATATTGCTGAAGAGTATTTTCAAGATAAAAGTTTTCACGGTGTGGAATTTCATTCCGGGGGTGGTTGAACCTGTCACCCCCGCCTAAAAACCCCAAAACTAATGAAGAGAAGCTTGAAGTACAGCAAATATGAAAAGGACGAGAGATAGTTCAGTAGATAGTATAGTTTTCGTTTCATAAATGCACAATACATTGTGGATAGTCTGGAAAGTTAATTACAATTTAGGTAAAATAACATAGATATTGTCGGACCACTTAAAATCTTGGGAGGACCAGTTATTTCTGAAAGCTGGTGGTCTTTTGGGTCAGTAGGTAGAAAAGTTAGTGTCAAGCCCTGAGTTTGTTTAAAATTATTTAAATGCTAAGTGTCTACAGGTGGTTTTGGGGAACAATGACAGCCACATGAGTAAGGGTTTTCAGCATTTCTACTGTGGCTGCCTCCTGTATATGGAGAGGTAGTTAATTCCTTTGGATAATTGTATTTTGGTAGAATGAGAATTTATATGAGTCTTTTGAGGTCATTGTGTGTCTAAAGCAATGGTTACTGCTGAGTCTGGATAAGCGGTACACAGGAACAAGAAGATTATCAGGAGGAGTGATGGCAACTATATGGTTGATAAATTTATATAGCATGTTATGATGATGAGACGAAATTTTGTTCAGCGTGTTTCAAGTGTGTGCAAATTGAAGGTGTCTATCGTGTTGATTGTCTGTTACTGATTGTGTGTTTATAGTACAAGGCAGCAGCATCTACACTAGAAGTTACATGTAATTTTAGACTGAGGCAGCATCTACACTAGAAGTTACATGTAATTTTAGACTGAGGCAGCATCTACACTAGAAGTTACATGTAATTTTAGACTGAGGCAGCATCTACACTAGAAGTTACATGTAATTTTAGACTGAGGCAGCATCTACACTAGAAGTTACATGTAATTTTAGACTGAGGCAGCATCTACACTAGAAGTTACATGTAATTTTAGACTGAGGCAGCATCTACACTAGAAGTTACATGTAATTTTAGACTGAGGCAGCATCTACACTAGAAGTTACATGTAATTTTAGACTGAGGCAGCATCTACACTAGAAGTTACATGTAATTTTAGACTGAGGCAGCATCTACACTAGAAGTTACATGTAATTTTAGACTGAGGCAGCATCTACACTAGAAGTTACATGTAATTTTAGACTGAGGCAGCATCTACACTAGAAGTTACATGTAATTTTAGACTGAGGCAGCATCTACACTTGAAGTTACATGTAATTTTAGACTGAGGCAGCATCTACACTAGAAGTTACATGTAATTTTAGACTGAGGCAGCATCTACACTAGAAGTTACATGTAATTTTAGACTGAGGCAGCATCTACACTAGAAGTTACATGTAATTTTAGACTGAGGCAGCATCTACACTAGAAGTTACATGTAATTTTAGACTGAGGCAGCATCTACACTAGAAGTTACATGTAATTTTAGACTGAGGCAGCATCTACACTAGAAGTTACATGTAATTTTAGACTGAGGCAGCATCTACACTAGAAGTTACATGTAATTTTAGACTGAGGCAGCATCTACACTAGAAGTTACATGTAATTTTAGACTGAGGCAGCATCTACACTAGAAGTTACATGTAATTTTAGACTGAGGCAGCATCTACACTAGAAGTTACATGTAATTTTAGACTGAGGCAGCATCTACACTAGAAGTTACATGTAATTTTAGACTGAGGCAGCATCTACACTAGAAGTTACATGTAATTTTAGACTGAGGCAGCATCTACACTAGAAGTTACATGTAATTTTAGACTGAGGCAGCATCTACACTAGAAGTTACATGTAATTTTAGACTGAGGCAGCATCTACACTAGAAGTTACATGTAATTTTAGACTGAGGCAGCATCTACACTAGAAGTTACATGTAATTTTAGACTGAGGCAGCATCTACACTAGAAGTTACACGTAATTTTAGACTGAGGCAGCATCTACACTAGAAGTTACATGTAAGTTTAAACTGAGGCAGCATCTACACTAGAAGTTACATGTAATTTTAGACTGAGGCAGCATCTACACTAGAAGTTACATGTAATTTTAGACTGAGGCAGCATCTACACTAGAAGTTACATGTAATTTTAGACTGAGGCAGCATCTACACTAGAAGTTACATGTAATTTTAGACTGAGGCAGCATCTACACTAGAAGTTACATGTAATTTTAGACTGAGGCAGCATCTACACTAGAAGTTACATGTAATTTTAGACTGAGGCAGCATCTACACTAGAAGTTACATGTAATTTTAGACTGAGGCAGCATCTACACTAGAAGTTACATGTAAATTTAGACTGAGGCAGCATCTACACTAGAAGTTACATGTAATTTTAGACTGAGATACTGAATGCAAATAAAGTAAAGATTTTGATATTGGCTGAATTAAGAGGAGTTTCTCCAGCGATTGTTTTCTGTCTTTATTAAATAGACTTTGTCACAGATATTGGACTGTTTGTCATTAAATGCTTTAATTGGTTAACATCAAAACTTAATTCCTCAAGTTTAAAACAAGAACAAAATTAAAGGAAGAAAAAAAGAGAAAAAAGTAAACCACTTGACTCGAATCACTGACCCGTGGAGTAAAAGCCAAGGTGGGCACGAAAAACCTGCCCCCAGGAAAACCCGTTTTTTCCTGCCCCGGGAAATACTCTGAAAGTGGGCAATACTATTTTTTCTTCATTTAACATGCTGTTGTAATTGTTTTTTATCATCCTGACTTCTCTGCTAGCCTCTATTATAAAGAAAACAGAGTTAGCAAATGTTGTAGAATTGTTGGCAATAATATTGAAATAGAAGTAACATATTGTCACTGTATGATATAAAAAAAATTTACTGCAGACTTTAAAGTGACTGTTGTTTTATTAATTACAATATCTAGTCACAGTTTCTTATAAAAAACATGATATAAATAACATAAAGCAATCTGAAATTGATAAATGGACTTATAACATGATTTTAACCTAACAATATGAAAATAAATATAGTCTCTTCATATTATTAACACAATACATAAATAATCAATGAATATAATGAATTCATATGTATTATTTATAGACATTCCTTCAACAGACTCTGGCATCTTTCTTACAATGACTAATATATTTGGTCTGTGTTCATCATAAAACTTTTTGTTTGCATCAGTTACATAATCATTTGTACGCATGCAGTCACATTTCACCAGTCTAACTCCTGTGGGCCTCTGAGAATCCGGTAACATACAACAAGCGTCGCTGCTCTCTGAATGCAGAGTCTATTTCTGAGCTTTGTCTGTATAGTTCCAAAATTTGAGAAGATACGTTCGAGCGAGGTCGAACTGCTTGGCATTTGAAGAACTTTTCTAGCGATGTTGCCCAAACTGGAATCAACCACTGAAGCCTTCTCTAAACAGGACCACCACACTTTTGGTTGCACTTTAGTTATCGCATTGTCATTGCTCAGAGCACAAGGGATTTCAACAGCCTTGGGTGTGAAATTCAGCAGGTCTGGAAGGGCCTCTGGGCATGACTCCATGATGTACTCCTTAACGACACTGTGATGAGATGGTGTAAGCTTCTGACCACTGTATACTGGATGGACAGCATTTGCCAGGAAGTGGGAGGGTGTCATGGCTTGGTTGAACCTCTGGGAAACACGCTTGCGATGAGGCTGAAGGTCTTCGTTGGCCAGTAAGTCCAGCCACAACTCACATGCGTCAGCCAGCATACATGAATCCGACTGTGCCTTGTTTAAAGCATCCTCTATGGGCTACAGCTGCTTCTTTAGGTGTTTCACTTCATTGTAGAGGCCCATGATCTGTATGAGGTTGACGATGCATGGTTCTATGGCGTCCTCATGCTGAGCCAGCAGCATCATGTAAGGGCGATTTCTGATGTAAGTGTCCAGAGCTGTTATTTGGCTGTTCCATCTGGTGTCTGCTGGTAACTGCGGCTTCACAGCACCATCGGTAGCACTGAGTAGGGCACCTGGACTGTGATGATTTCTAAAATAGTTGTTTATTTCAACTACTTGGCTCATCACTGACGATGGGGTGACATCTTCGCCCAGAAGGTTTAGCCAATGGGCAGTGCAGCCATACACGGTTAAGTCTGGGTCATCATCATGAAGAGTTTTCCTCATGGTCTCCATCTTTTTCTCATTGTCAGTGACCACAGAGGTAACCATGCACTTTCTTTATTGCATCCTTGGTTAAGGTTGTGCAATAGGAGGCTGTCTTCTTAATGGAGCCTGCATCTGTAGCTGATATGAAGAAGGCCTCTCCGTCACAGCAGACACTGGTGGCGATGACGGGGCTGTTATGGATGTCGGACCATCCATCCTGCATCATGGTGACGTCTTTGCCTTGCAGTTTGTTCTTCACTGTACTGATTAGCTTGCTGTGGACTTTGTCAAGCAGGGGACCACTGATGTCTTTCCTCGAGGCCGGGTTATATCCTGGTCTCAACATTGTGATAATGTCCTTAAACACTGGGCTTTCAGCAACATTGAAAGGAACATTGCAGGCAAAAAAGAACCTAGCTATTTGTTCATCAAGTGATATACGGACACTGTCACTGGTTTGAACGGTAAACTCATTCAAAGATTGCTGTTTAAGAGGTTTTGGTGTTAACACTGCTTGTTCAACATTGCTTGGGCGTTTGAGTGTAGTAGGTGGGTTTGCACTGTCAGCAACACAGACATCACTTGATGTAGCACTATCTGTAGCTTTGCTCACTTGCACTGCCTTAGAACATTGAAGATGAGTTTTTAGTCTTTCAACTTTGGCACTCACTTCATATGAACATGCTTTACACTTGGTTTTAGCCCTATTTCCTTCTGTGATTTTATCATAAAATACCCATAAAATACCCAAATAGGATCTCTAGGTTTCATGTTTGTGCATATTACAAAAGAATTACAATAACAGTCATTAAACTTTAAAGTCAGAATTGATAATGAGGGATCATTGAAGAAATACTTTTTCGGCGTAAGCTGTATTAAGCCAGCTTTTCACCCTGACTTGACCTTTGTAAGTGTCCAATAATATTCAAATTAAATTTCCCGCGGCTAGGTACGAATGAATACACTTCATTTATTCCATTGGCTGATTTGAGTTTAACACCAGAACATTGAAAACATATCCGCGTCTTTGTAACACTGTTTTACTGCATGAAACAATTTTATCTCTAATGAAAAGGCTCAATAGATAGAACAGTTTTACAATCAATTTTCGACATAAATACAGTTTGTGCGTTCACCTTTTATTTTCAGAGAATTACCAGCGCAAAAGCGTTTATACTAAAGGCTATATTCTCATATTTAGTACTTACTTGCATTGCATTTCAACCCGCGATGTTTCGGGTCAATTTGCGGCCAGTGTGTGAAAGTCAGAGTTTATATACAGTTCGTCACTGGAGTTCGCAGAAGGGTTTGCGATCTTTTCATTGAAGGAAAAAAATGGAATCTATGCTATTTTTGTCTGAGTAAATAGTTCGTTTAGTCGCTTTGTCGATATATCAATATTTTAGGCACAGCTGTTGCCTTGGTCGTGTACAGTTGGCGTAAACAAGCCGTCGTTTCAGCAGCAGAATTGTTACCTAACTTTAATGCATTGCATTCCAATCCGCAAGGTATCAAGGTCAGTTTGCGGTCAGTTGCAGAAATCTTTATATAAACGCCGTCTCGTAAACTTTGTGAACTTGAAGTCTGTTTTGATCAGAAAGATACTAAATAAAGATATTCGGCGATATTATTGTGGTATGTCAATCATCGATTTTTAATATGTTTTCAACATTTGCATGATAAGGACCAATTTTGATAAAATAAATTAGAAATATATATCCATTTAGACCAGTTTATTAAGCATGAGCACAATAATTCACTCTACTATAATTATGCAATTAAATTAAGATTCGAGTATTGCCGGCTGACCTTTATGCACTCGTTTATTTTCATGTTTCTTGTGTTTTTCTATTCTGTAAATATAGATATCTGAGTAATAATATCACATAAAGCAAAATAAGCCACGAAATCTGGCGCAACACCCCGTAATTGATTTGCTTGTGATGTAGCTAAGAACTGCGCAGAAAAAAGGCATCCGCTACTTTTTATCTCATAGAGATAACTTTTGATCGTTCATAAACATCGACCACAATCAACGCCGTATATCTTTTTTAAAGATATTTCTTGTTTATATTGAAACACAATTAACAGGAATCTGTCACTTACTGTAGCAATCAAAGCATGTTTTCACAGTTTATGGGAGGGCCCTAATTGGCACTAGTCTGTGTATCTTTTATGGCCCCTAATAAACAGTTACATGTAGAGGGCCTTTGTCTGGCCTTAATAGGGCCCTTATGTGGCCCAAAAAGGTCCAATGTTTATCTAAGTTATCTAACTTATTGTTATTTGTACAAATTGTGTGAGTGTCATAAATGATGACACAAAACTGTGTCAATAATTTAAAACACTAAATTGTGGCATGAGTCTTAATGCAACATGAGATCAACTAAATTATTTGAATGAAAACAAAAAGATATATAACATGTATAATACCTCATGTCTCTACCCATTTCCCTTTTCCTTCGTAAATACCATTCTGTTACATATCATATAATATTTTTTGAAAAATAATGTAAGTGAGTTAATAAAATGTAAATCAGATAAAACACAGATACCAAGTTATACCCAGTATTGTCCATAAAGACCATTAAATTGAATTTCATTTATGTAAAAATAAGAAAGTATTATTAGGATTCCAAACTTTCCACATGATGTAGTTGGTTAAAATGTAACAAATAGTTTCTAATTATTAATAATTAATGGATATGTTTTTATAGAGACTAATAATTATATAAGTTATATAATTGTGTAATATCTTTATTACCCAGTAAAGCCCATCCAAACCATCCAAAACAAACACAAAATGAATTGCACTTTTTTTGCAGAAAAAAAGTAATTATTAATATGCATCCACATGAAGTAGAAGTTAACAGTGTAAATAATAAAATAGAATTGCTAAAAATTAATAGTTATTTTCTGTTATGTACTTAATCATTATTATCATTATGCAAGTTGTGCTGTTGTATAATTGTGTAATATCTTCGATACCCAAGTAATGCCCACCCAAACAGACAAAGAAAAAGAATTTCCATTTTCATGAAAATGAGAAGGAATTATGAATATGTTTTCACATGAATTAGAAGTTGACAATGTAACTAATAGTTAAAAATTGTTAATAGATATGTTCTTTTATTATGTACAATCTCATTATTATCGTATAAGTTATACAATATTGCAATATCTTTATTACCCAATATTGCCCGGCCACTGTTGCCCAGTAAACCCGGGTTTTCCCAGTATAACCCATCCGGGCCGGTCAATACTATGAAACCCGGGTTTTATGCCAACCCTGAGTAAAAGGCTAGCGCCTTAACCCCTCAGTCAGATCATTTCAGCAAAAAAAGGCATGAACCGGTAATAGAATATTGTCAGTGATTCTTCTCCATAACTTGTAAGACTTAACAGCTAATCAGCGTAACAGCTAATCAGCGTTCAGACAGCCAAATACATGGAGGTTTATGCAATAACTGTACTTTATGATCTTTTATTGGTTAAAGGCCTTGAACCGGAGTTTTATACAGTGTAAATAGGATATTTGGCAAGAAGTAATGACAGCCAAAACACACTATGCTCAACTCTCTAAAGTTAATCGCAGCTAGTTTGATTAAATAATTATATCTTAATGATCCTCGTTTTTGGAAGGCATATGGTATTCCATGTGTGTAAATTGTCTTCCCAGATAAGCCTGTGAAGTATGCACTGGCTAATCAGGGTGGACTCTTCCGCTTCTTTGGTATGTTTTGTTTAAAGGGAGTCTGTTCTAATGGGAAATCTATGAGAGTCACCTGATTTGTCTTTGCATATTGCACAAGCTAACCTGGGGTGACACTTTGTGCACATGCAATAGAACCCCTTTTCGCAGAGAGCAACCCTTATGAAAATGTGTGTTAAATCCTTGCAGGACTTTATCCATGTGAAGAACCAGTCAGATGGCCTGGATCCGCCATCATTCAGTCTCTTGGTGCAAGAACTGTCCCTGGAACGATTCGAGATTGGCCGCCACATCGGACAGGGATGCAACGCTGCAGTGTATGAGGCAAGGTGGAAATCTTCAGTGGACATTTTCACAGAAACAGAAGTAACCGGTAAAATCATGGTTGGAGTAGGTTATAAAATCCAAAATGACATTAATTGAATTGAAAAAACTCCTTTCTTTGCTCAATTGTGAAGTCAGAAAGTGTTACTTAATGAGAAAATTTCTTGAAAACATTAGATGCACTCTGAGAGGACCGTCTCTAATGCATGTGCGTAAAGTTTTGTCCCAGATAAGTCTTTGCAGCCCCCACAGGCTAATCAGAGACAACACCTCGCAGAACATTCTTCTAAACATAAGTCTACCTAAGGCAGAAAGTGTTGTCCCTTATTACACTTTGCACACTGCACAGGCTTATCTTGAACAATACTTGATACAAATGCGTTAAAACCTGACTGTTTCCCAGTGCAAGGCTCTTATATTTTCCTATCTTGTTTGAGAATAGACCTTAAATAAAGCCGTAAATGAACTGTATACAACTAACCATGGTGATCTTTTTGGCCAATTAAAGGTTTATCTGAACTCTGCATAATGCATATTTTAAATTATCTGTCATTTAAAACCTTTAAAAGTAATGTGAATGGAAAATTGATCAGCATTGTGCTAATTGCAAGAAATGAGGAAAATACGTTTTATTTATTTTGAATTTACCTCAAAGATGCAGAAGAAGCGGAAATCGACAACGAAGTTTCAGATGCAGAAAGCGACATTACAGTGCTGTCCTCGACAAGCTAAGATGCCAGTGCCCCCGCCGTATTCACCGTTCAGGAGTATGATGATGATTGGCACACCATCGGTGACAGCGATGTAGAGTGATGTATCGTTACAGCACTGGACAGAGGATGACGTGGAGCCTTGGTCTGACACGGGCATTGATCACATGGAAGGTATATATATATATATATATATATATATATATATATATATATATATATGAATCGCGCCATGAGAAAACCAGTACAAATGACAAAATTTTCGATTTTTACCTTTTTACATTTTCGTTATCTACGTTCTTTTCTGGTTCTATATATGTATAAAATGCCATACTTTTCCAACTATAACCTAAACTAATTTACATAAAACTTACGTTAAGCCGTGTGAGTCTAAAGTGATCGTCATTACGTCATATTTCATTTTATTTTCGAACTCACTTTGTTCATATTTTATTTGGAAATGTCCGTTATCATTATTTAAAATTTTAATTATATTGTTTTTGATACCGATGACGGAAATGTGTTACTGTTTGGTTATGTCATATAATATGTTAATATTACTTTATGTTTTCTCTTCAAGAAAATAAATAACGCAGTTTGTTGGATAATTTAAATGAAATCGGAATGTTGATATATTTTTGTTATACAAACAAACGTACAGAATCCATTATACAGTAACAATAACTGGTTACATCAACCCTTAGCACAGTTAAAACAGTAAACATGTCACATTCTGTCAAACACGCGAAGCCCGAGCTGACAATAGAGACAGACAGAATGTTTTATTGACGTAAACTTTACAGTTTTTTGTCATTTACAAAATAGTTACATAGAGTTCGCACATTATCACGCAAGTAGTCACGCCGTGCTGCAGATAATCCAGGAGCGAGCAGCTGCACTGGACGTGTTCGTGCAGAGGAAACACATCTCGTCGATTAGAAAGTTCAGTTGTTTATTGCCACTTTTGCGGAAACCGAAGATCTGCACTTTTCTGAGTGTCATAAAATATATTTGGCCCATCTGTCTGCCGTAGTGTGGTAAACTTACACTTTGACTTAAGTCAAACGTGAAGTGGCAATATCGCACTGGGTCAGAAACGGCCATCTGAACACAGTTTAAGTACACGTTTCTTTCCTGTAAAATACGAGCATGCATTATTATCAACACCTATTATCGTATTGGTATTCGTGTTATCAGTAAAAATTTTAATTACACCAGCAAAAGATGAGAATAAAACGTTAAATTATTACTTATATGTGTAGGCTCACAATTAATTAAGTTGTATTACAAATAACAACCTTGCGAGCGTCAGTGATGTGCGTCTCCATTGCTGTCAGTGCATGTAGCTTCTCATCTTCTGTCACAGCGCCGACGATGTCCCTTCGAAGTCGCTCTCAGGTGCCGCAAACGTCCTCTCTTGGTTTTGCAATTTTAATGTGCGGAACGCAGTGCAACCAGATGCTTTTGAATGCCGAAATTTTCACGCACCGCACAATATTTCTCTCTTCACAAGCAGAGCTATATTGCGCATGTAAATGCAACTTTGTTGTGCTTGATGGAAGGAAGACGATTGAAATATTGTCTTTTCCCCTTGGGGCTGCTGGGTATGGCAGTCGGATTTCTTCGCCCTCTGTTCCCGTGCGTTCTCAGTGTACAGCCGCCCCGATTTACTGTCTATCAGTGCATATAGATCAGCACGTTTAACGTCAAAAAACAGCTGAAAAGTTCCCCTACACACTGAAGCACCGTTAATTACAAAGTGTGTGCACGCGGAAACGTTTCTTCCCTCTCTTAGTGCTAGAAGAGGTATCCAAACAATTACTTAAAATTCCCATAAGAAACATTTCTTTTTCATCTTTACTCTTCTCACGCATGTCTAAAATGGACTGATACACCGAAGATGGTGTGAAGTTCTTTTGACAATGCCTGTCACATCCCTTCATGAAATGCTCTACAGCCAACCAATCAGGGTCACACTCTCCTTGTTCATGTACGCCAGCGCTTGGTACGTTGCAAACATGGTTTTCATCTTCTGACAGTGATCGACCATCGATTTGATCGTCTTCGTTGTCGCTATCATTGTCATCACTCGCATCAATATTTTCACTCACCATAGACCTTACACAACCCTGACATATGTCGGCGTAGCTGCTTGTATCCACGTCGCTCTCCTCACTCGCCTCCAATGTCTGGAAACAAACGGGTGTACTCGCTGGGGTACGACCAAAGTGGTCTGAGATGATACTTTTCAAATCCTGAAATATTTAAATACGCGATAATTAATCAATTCATAATGTATGTATATCACTTTATTTAAAGCATCAGTTAAGTTTCAATTTAATAATTATTGTATTCTATAACATGCACATACTAACACACACAAAAAATGTAGAAACTTCTACGATTCGACCCAATGCTTAGATCAATCAAAACATTATGGAGCGTACTGCCTTACCGACTGCGCTATTTACACTCCATAGACAGAAGGCGTATTGTACTATCTAAATATATCCATACGGTATGTTGCAAAAATATTATTTTGAATAGGCTATCCACACACACAAAATTCATTAACTACAGCTTATTAATCTTAACTAACAGCTTATAAATATGTCCATTTATGCTACTTAATTTTGAGATTTTACTTATTATGGCTAGTAGTAGTCAGATGCTTGTTTAATATTATTGTTAACACACATTTAATATGATTTAAATATGCGATAAACTTGCATACAATTTTCAAACAACAACACATATTTACACAATAAATTATGTTTTCAAAATATCGTATTAGTCTTGTTATTCTCTGACACTATTCTACGACCAACCAAAGTTTCTTTCATTCACTGATCCAGTGCAAAACACTAGGCCTACGTAACGTGTTTCTAAATCTCAGGTTTAAATAAACAATGTTAAACAAGTATAGTCAGTGACAATTGTGCGAATTCATAATATAAATAAGTCTATAAAGTGTTAAGGCTCTTACCTCAAGTTCGGCATCCATTCCATTTGTTTTTAACTTTCAAACGAAATCAAACACACGTGTACACAAATATCTAACGCACAAATGCAAATCAATTTTTCGCAGAAAATTATGACGTAATGAAAATGACAAATTGCAGATGACGTCGTCGATGTCATTTGTGCTGGTTTTCTCATGGCGCGATTCATATATGTTTATTATAAGCCTCTCTCTTTGATAATGGGATAAAATGCATGTGCGTAAAGTATCATCCCAGCCTATGCAGTCTGCACAGGATTATCAAGTAAAACACTGTTCTGCTTTAATTGATTTTTTTTGTGTCAACAGTAAAGGAAGTCTGTCTGAAACTAAAATCCTGTATACGGAAAGTGTGGTCATGTGCATAAAGTTTTTTGCAAAGAAATACTCATATATCATTTGGCTGGTTCATTACTTACCTCCCTTTAAAGCTTATTACTTCCCTTGGATAAAATATCATAAAACAAGAGATGTGTTAGTCAGAAACACAATGCCCCTTCCTGCGCCGCTTTGATAAATAAATAAATAAATATAATATGGCAGGTTCATTACTTACCTCCCTTTAAAGCTTATTACTTCCCTTGGATTTGTTTTTTTTTTTACCTTTGACCTTTAAGGTTGACATTGACCTTAACCTTTCACCACTCAAAATGTGCAGCTCCATGAGATACACATGTATGCCAAATATCAAGTTGCTATCTTCAATATTGCAAAAGTTATGGCCAATGCACCATACCAGGGGCATAAAAATGAGTGAAAATCTCTGATCAGGCCCCACCCCAACCCCATAACTTTTGACCCAGGGATAAGATCAAAATTCCAAATAGTGCAGGGTCGCACATATGCTCATTGCTACCATGTGTGTAAGTTTCAAGGTTCTAGTGCTTATATTGTAGGAGGAGATAGTGGCCAGGACAGACGGACGGACGGTGGAGATAACCACAATATCCCCATGCTTTTCAAAAAGCGTGGGGATAAAAATGGAAGGGTCTAAAAAGGGAAAGGGGCCTGGAAAAGGGCAGTGAAAAATAGTTAGATGGTTAATTTTATACATCGTGAGTGACTTAATGTGATGTTACCATTTAAGCACTTCTATTCAGTATGGCCATTCATTATTTGTTCAATGAGGTTTGTTCTTTAGTTAAAGTTATTTGATGTTAAAGTTACAGTTTAAAGTTATACTGCAATTTAGAAAATAAAATCATCAATAGCCAATACAAATAAAATTGGGTTGTATCTATTACAAGAACATTGACAAATTTATAAGGGGAAAAAAAGGTGTTTTATCTATTACTAGAACATTGACAAATGTAGATCTATATGGGAAAAAAAGGTGTGAGATTTATTTTGAAAAGGATGGACATAAAAAAGAATGCACCACTCCCTGCCCTGCAGCTGTAGCTAAATCCCTATGTGCACCGTTAAACAAATACCATAAAGTTTCAGCCTTTATTTCCTTTAAATGCAATCATACTAAGTACTGATGGTGTTTTGATTCCTATAATAATATAAATGATTGTTTAACGTAGAGAGCCTAGCAAGTAAGACCCTTCCCCTCCCAGTTGCATATATCATAGAAGGAATGGAAACATTGGAAAATACACAGATGTTGCCTGGAGGGGACAATGAGAGTGAAACCATAATGTATGAGTCGTTGGATTCAGATGGACATACTGTTTAACGTTACAGTAGTTTCAATAGATTTCGACCAATCAACTAACCATGTGCATGACATTTTTTGGGGTAAAAATGCCTTAGCAAATACCTAATTTGTATCTGAATATTTAATATTTGTAAATACTCTACAAATTATACGTAAGTGAAAAACTATGCAAACAACACACATATTGTGGGATAAAAATATATTTTGAAATAAGCTTCGTTGTTACATTGGCATTAAAAAGATGCCAGGTAGATTATTTGCAGGAGTTAAACGTGAGAGCATTTCGAAATGATTATATCAAGTGGCAGGATTCTGCTTTAATTGAAAAAATATGTTGTTTTTTTCGGCGTAAGCTGTATTAAGCCAGCTTTTCACCTCTCCTGACCTTTGTAAGTGTCCAATAAAATTCAAAAAAAAAAAATTGCCGCGGCTAGGTACGAATGAATACACTTCATTTATTCCATTGGCTGATTTGAGTATTCCAGCAGAACATTGGAAACATATCCGCGTCTTTGTAACACTGTTTTACTGCATGAAACAATTTTATTTCTAATGAAAATGCTTAATATATAGAACAGTTTTACACTCAATTCTCGACATCAATACAGTTTGTGCGTGCACCTTTTATTTTCAGAGAATTACCAGCGCAACGCGTTTATATTTAAAGGCTATGTTCTCATATTTAGTACTTACTTCCATATTCTTGTCAATATGTTAACATGTAAAAGTATAAAGAGCAGTGGAAACGAGGCCTCACTTTAATACATTGCATTTCAACCCGCGAGGTATCGGGTCAATTCGCGGCCAGTGTATGAATGCCAGAGTTTATATACAGGTCATCACCGGAGTTCGCGGCCAGTAAAATAATAGTTGTATAATAAATACGCTATCCGTGAACTAGGTGACCTGGAATTTTCTTTAGACCAGAAATATGTAGATTCTTAATGTGTTTTCAACAATACAATGATAAATATTATTTTTGATTAATTTAACAATAATTATTCTACCATTTTGACCAATGTATTAAGCATGAGCGCGATGATTATCGATACTGTTAATAATCGAATCAAATAGCAATGCCCGACAAACCACTAAAACAGGTTTGTTCGAAGAACGCGCCTATAAATACGGATACTTCTCGTGTGGCCGGTTGACTCGTATGTTTTAATTTCACTTCCATTCTTATTTTGGTTTTCTGTTTTGTATCTATAGGATTATGACCAGCAATATGTAATAATGTAAAATAAGCCGCGAAAACCCCGCGTAACATCCCGTACTGCGTGTGATGCAGCTAAGAACTGCACAGAAAAAAGACATTCGCTATCCTTGATCTCATGCATTGAACTATCAACGCCGTATATCTTTTTTAAAGATATTTCTTGTTTACAAATAATATACCATTATTTTACACAAAGAATTACCTTACCATAATTCAGATTCCCCAGAAGCCATAAGGCTCATTTGTTTTGCTAGACATATCTGAGTGGTAAAGTATTAAGCATGTTTGTTTTGTTATAGACACTGGACAGAAGTTCGATCTGGCCATCAAGATGATGTTTAACTATCACGTGAACTCCAATGCTGATGCGATACTTCGGGAGATGGAAAGAGAAACTGTGCCAGCACTTCTCAGCTCTCCTGGTGAACAAGTTACGTGGGATACTGGGTAAGTGGGGAAACAGTTTTGAAAATACTGGGTGTGTGGGAATACAGTTTTGCAGGATAGTGGGTATGTGTAGGTAAAACAGTTATGTGGGATACTGGGTATGTGGGGAAAACATGACATTTTATGAGTGTGCATTAAGCCCTGTTTATCAAGAGCAAGGCCCATTTTCTTGATACTTTGCATTGACGTTTGAAGACGTTTATTGAGTCGTGTTCTGAGAAAACTAGGCATAATGCATGTGGGTAAAATGTCGTCCCAGATAAGCCTGTGCAATCGGCACACGCTAATCAGGGATGACACTTTCCGCTTTTATGACATTTTTCATTTAAATGAAGCCTCTTATTAGCAAAAAATAAAATTTAGGCGGAGTCACTTTACGCACATGCATTATGCCCAGTTTTCTCAGAACGCGACTCTATTAATGTTTTGTGTGTAAGTTGCTTGTTTTTAGGTCATGTGTGTTTATGAAAGACTTACCCATTGACAGACATAATGAAATGAATTGAAAGTGATCAGATTTCTTATGACTGCTGTATGATAATTAACAAATATGATAATGAAAACTTCTTTGTTTAAGTCTATGAATACAGATTCTTTAAATTGGAATTGTCAAGTATTGCTTTAATTTTGAGTCAAACTTGGAATTAACCACATCTGTCTACATCTGTCTCCATGAAGAACATCTTCTTTATGATATACCTGTAATTACCAGTGGAAATCTGTAAATTCAAACGTTGTTTGTATTTTTCTTGGTTGTAAGTCTATTCTGTATTTCTTAGTCTTAAAATTAGACTGGTAAATACTGGCCTGTAAACTATTTATTCCAAGTCTGAAAATAACAATAATTTACTTTTATGGAGAGACAGTTTATAATTGTTGTTGTTTTGGACATTTGTCAACACTATACAGAAGTAAACAATCAATTTACATGCAGCCACAAAGTGCGGAAGAAAATGTTACCACCACATCCGAACATCGTGACAATGTGGGGATTGTTTGTGGATCAGGTGCCAAACCTTCCTGATAATGTGTTGAACTATCCTGCTGCCTTACCGCAGAGAATCCACGCTGAGGGAATAGGCAAAAACATGACTCTGTTTCTCGTTATGAAGAAGTAAGCATAACTCGTCTTAGGATATAGCCTATCACTGCTTCTGCAATTGTGCCTATGATTTTGTCATGTGATAGGAACCCAAAAAAGCAAAGTTTTGATTGGACCTCACTAATTTCTTAAGCATTTCAGTATTGAAATATATAAAATCAAGGTTCCTTTCAAAAAACTACAATTAGTGCATGAATCAGGAGGTAGATTTTCACGCCACACCAGTAACTTGCGCGCGATCTACCTCCTGTGTATGCCATTTTTTCATAAAAACAAGCATAATCATTTAAAAAAAATCATTTAAGATGTTCGTCTTTTCATTATTTAGCCACCATGACTGTCATTTAGATGTCTTAAAACTTCCAAAGCTGTTTTATGGACATTTGGGAGTAAATTACTTTTGAACATTCAATAATTGTTATGCAAGCCCTGTTGATAGGAATACTCTTTTGTACCAATGTTTTCAGGTACCCAACGACCTTGAAGGACTATCTTTCTGTGGTGAACCTCACTTTGAGAGAGAGGCTGGTTCTGTTGACCCAGTTACTGGAGGGGGTGGCACACATGGGTGCTCACGGGATCACCCACAGGGATATGAAATGTGACAACATCCTACTGGACATTGACACAGGTGCCCGACCTAGAAATAGCACACGCGGCTTGTTGGAAGTCCCTTAGAAACGGAAATTTAATTGAAGACTTTTAAGATTCAAGTTTTAAAGCCTTCACTCTAAGATTCTGATGAGGAGCAAACAGCATAAAAGCTCAACAGAATGCAAGTTACTTGCAGGCTGTTCTGGTTTAATTCTGGTTGTATATAGCAATTGACACCCTTCCTCTGAGCAGGAAAGGATTGATAGATATAAGTACTGGTATATCAGTTTCCCGTTTCTGGCTGTATTTATGAGTTATGGCTACAACTATACATAAGGAACCTTGATTTCATGACCTTTGAGCTGCTTAATTAATTGAAATTTAAAATTATTTTTTTGCCCCCGGATCGAATGATCAATGGGTATATGGTGTTTGGTCTGTTGGTCGGTCGGTCTGTCTGTCTGTCTGTCTGTCTCGTCTGTCTGTCTGTCTCGTTTGTCTGTCTCGTCTGTATGTCTCGTCTGTCTGTCTGTCTGTATGTCGTTCTGTCTGTCTGTCATTGTATGTGTGTGTCTGTCCCAAAACTTTAAACTTGCTGATAACATGAAAACTCTTGGGTCCATGTTCTTTAAACTTCACATTCGCATGCATCTCATTGAGGTGAACAAACAAACATGGTTTGATGTCACTAGGTCAAAGGTCAAGGTCACTGTGACCTTTGCATGCAAAATATAACCTTGTTTCTTAAAAAGCTGCCGCTCGGCTTCAAAGCGCAGAAGGGGGCATTGTGTTTTACAAACACAGCTCTTGTTTAAATTAATTATTTCATTTCTTTTTTGTTGTTTATATTTTGCTGCCTGAAATTTAAATTCCTACATTCTGTATACTGCACAGGCTTATCTATGATGACACATAATGCACATGCATTAAGCCCTATTTTTCACAGTTATTTCATATTATTTTTGTTAATGCGAGAACATTGTGTCATGCAGTATTTCAGTTTAAGACTTCCTTTTTCAGATGGTACCCCTAACCTGGTGATAAGTGATTTGGTTGCTGTCTGGCAGACAACACGTATGGCCTTGTGCTGCCTTACACCATTGATCTTATAGACAGGGGAGGCAACACTGCTGTCATGGCACCAGAGGTAGGAGTTACCTTCCTTGATTCACTGATCTTATAGACATGGGAGGCATCACTGCTTTCATGGCACCAGAGGTAGGAGTAACCTTTCCTTTATACACTGATCTTATAGACAACGGAGGCAACACTGTTCTCATGGCAACAAAGGTAGGAGTAACCTTCATTGATACACTGATCCTATATACAGGGGAGGCACCACTGCTCTCATGGCACGAATTAAAAAATGCTAACATGTACGTGCAGTATTTTTTTAAACTAAAATTCTGTTATATTTGTCCCCAGATAGCTACAGCTGAACCTGGCAGATTCACCCAGTTGGATTACCGGAAGGCGGACGCATGGAGTGCAGGTGCCCTGGCATATGAGATCTTTGGGGCAGACAACCCTTTCTACAACACTGGCCAAGGGAGGCTAGACAGTCGCAGCTATAGGCTGGACGAGTTACCCCATTTGCCTGATGATGTGCCTGCTGTGGTGCAGAGAGTTGTGGCCGCAAGAGAACCAAAAAAGGTGCAATATTAAATATGCACCTTGTTTTGGAATAACTGGGATTAATCCATGTGTGTTAAGTGTCATCCCTGATTAGCCTGTGCACTCACATGTATGACTCAATGTTGATCAAACTTAGTCAGAATGTTAACCTCGACAATGTTTGAATCTGGGTCATGTGCATCCAAACAGTATGTCACCAGATCGAATGTCAGAAAAATCTTGTGCCCATTCTTGATGGCATGATTATATAGGTATAGACTCAATTCAGATGAAACCTTGACAAAATGTGTATCTTTGCAATATATTGTTTAATTTAATTTTTGGGTGAAATGAGTCCGAAAACAAAGTGACAAGGTCAAACCTGAGAAACTCTCAATCTTGATTAACCTTTGTTCGTATGTTTATCACGAAAATATTAATGTCAAGTTTAAATCTGGGTCACATCACATGTCCCAAAACTAGATCCTAAGGGTAAGTTTTCTTATGCCATCCTATATTTTCGTTTATCTTGTCCAAACCTGACACTAGTGTTTACCAACATCTCTCATTTGTAAAATGACTGTCTGTTGAGAACCCATTCACCAATAACATCTGTATAATTGTGAAATTTACGAGACCAACTGCACGGCAGGCAGCAGACATTCTTCACCTTTTGCTCTGGGCACCTTCCGATTTGCTGTTGCCATGCAGCGGGGTTCCAAGGTCAAAGATCAGGTGGTGGATGGTCACCATGGCGACAGAGGTTCACCTGGAGAAGAAGTCAACGCTGCGAGAGATGAAAAGATGTTTCCTGGACCACTTGAACATCAACAGCCTTTTGAATGCTTTCAGTTACTGTGGAGTGAACATTATCAGTAAATAAAGTTTAATGACGGTTACATTTTTAGTTAGCTTTCATGTTTTTTTTGTTCTGTCTTTTAAGTGAGTAGTGGCATTATCATTGAAGTCTTGCTCTGAGTAAACATGCCTTAATGTATGTGCTTAAAGTGTCTTCCCAGATTATCCTGTGCAGTCCGCATAGGCTTTAAAGAGTCACACTTTCTGTTTGACTTGATTTTTTGTTAAAAAAAGAATTTCTTAACGAAAAATTCCATGAAAGCAGGAAGTTTCATGCCTGATTATCCTACACCATACTTTGCACACGTGCATTTAGCCCCATTTTCTCAGAGTACAATTCATTAAGATGGCAGCCATCCAGAAAAAGAAAGCAAAAGAGACCTAATAAGACAAAAGAATAACGTTACTGGAGAAACATTACAAAAACCAGTGCACACCACGTTGGCATGTTAAAACCAAGTTTCGTTGTTAGGGTTGCTTTGTTTGTAAGAACAAACTTCTTGTAAGAAGTGCTTTATCAAGACAAAGAAATTGCTAAATACTTGTATTACAAAAAATTCAATTTTTTTTTTACTGTGCTGCAGTGTGAATATGAAGTTACTAATTTTTAAATGAATAATGGGTCTATAGTAGTGGATAATTACATAACAGAAAAATGATATTAGTAAAATATGAAGATATGATCTTTATAGTTGTATTGAAGAAGATAGTTCTCTGTGATTTTTAAAAAATCTCTTTTTTATTTGTATGGAAACACAATTGTTGTTTTTCTTTTTTTATTAGCTCCTCTGGCCAGAGGCCAGCGGGGCTTATGTCATGGTCCTGTGTCCGTCGTGCGTGCGTCCGTGCGTTAACTTTTTCTTTAAACATCTTCTTCTCCTAAACTACTGACCCAATTCTGATGAAATTTCTCAGGAATGTTCTTGGGTGAACCTCTTTAAAATTTGTTCAAATGATGCCCCTGGGGTCAAATTTGACCCTGCCCTGGGGGGTCAAAAAATTGAAAATTTGCTTATATAAGGCCTATTTTGTGAAAATTAAAAAAAAATCTCGTCCATAACCATTGGGCCTAGGGCTACGAAATTTGGTATGTAGTGACATCTTATAGTCCTCTACCAAGTTTCATCAAATGTTGCCCCTGGGGTCAAATTTGACCCTGCCCTGGGGTGTCAGAAAATTGATAATTTTCTTAAATAAGGCCTATTTTGTGCAAACTTTAAAAATCTGCTCATCCATAACCATTGGGCCTAGGGCTACCAAATGTGGTATGTAGTGACATCTTCTACCAAGATTCTTCAAATTATGCCCCTGGGGTCAAACTTGACCCTGCTTGGGGGGTCAAAAAATTGAAAATGTGCTTATATAAGACCTATTTTGTGCAAACTTTAAAAATCTTCTTGTACATAACCGCATGGCATAGGGCTTCCAAATTTGGTATGTAATGACTTCTAATAGTCCTCTTTCAAGTTTGTTCAAATTAAGCCCCTCAGATCAAATTTCACCGTTCCCCAGGGGTCAAAAGATTGAACATATGCTTATATTGGGCCCATTTTGTGCAAACTTTAACAATCTTCCTGTCCATAACCATTGGGCCTATTTCTACCAAATTCGGTATTTAGTGACATCTAATAGTTCTCTACTTAGTTTGTTCAAATTGTGCCCCTGGGGACAAATTTGACCCTGCCCTGGGGTCACAAAAATGAACATATGCTTAAATAAGGCCTATTTTGTGCAAACTTTAAATCTCTTCTTGTTCATATTTATAGAGCCTAGGGCTACTAAATTTGGTGTGTAATGATATCTAATAGGCCTCTACAAAATTTGTTCAAATTATTCCCCTGGGCTCAAATTTGACCCTGCCCTGAGGGTCACAAAACTGAACATATGACGTTTACCAGGGGAGATTACTGCGGCCGTGTGGCTGTGACCAACAACAACAACAACATCTTGTAAACATGAGATAAAACCCTGTCATTTTAGATCAGATGGTGACTGCTTACAAAGGGATTGAAGTAAGAAAAAGCGTTATGATTGTTTTTCTTATGAACAGAAAAAAGTTGGTTTTTATTTATGTCGAAAGTGAACATATATCCGGATAAAAATATTTCGGATTACATGTTAATTTCGTGTCTTTTTTGTAGTGTTTAAACCAGTTTAATAATATCTTATTGATTTAAGACACGACTTCCATGAACATAATTATTTCAAGAAAAGTCAATGTATGATACTGCATGGTAAACTCGAACTTTGTATCCAAGAGAAGGTGTTTTAATTAATGAAGTGCAATGTTCTTAACTATCGTATAAGCTGCATTTTAATAACTAATGATTCATTGTTCCATTTTTGAATCGTGGCTCATGAATTGTGGATATGATTGTCAATTGCTCAACGATCCATATATATTTCTGACCATTTTATAATTTTCTTAAAATAAGTTATGAATTGATCTTAGAAGTCAAATGTATTACTTAATTAAATACATTTATAAATATAAAGAAATAATCTTTAGATTATCGTAATATTCTCAGGCCTGTTTGTCTTAGGGATGTGTGTGTTGGTAATTATATTTTGAGGTGATTCTTTACAAAGAAAGATGCTACTATTGTATTTGTTTTAAATGTGTGAAAGGCTCTAAGAAGGAACCAGAGATTATTAACCCTTTACCAAACACTTACAAGTTTTTACGGGGTTGTAGCTGACAACTTTATAAATAATTGTGATAAAAGGAGAAATTGCTCAAGATGAGCAATTTCTCCTTTTATCAAAATTATTTTTATCCTACCTGATTATTTCCTTCATATTCCATTACAATTTAATTGTCGTCTGCAACCTCTTTCAAATTGAGAAAGTCCAAAATGTGTCGTTTTGGTAAAGGGTTAAAGAATTTTGATTCCTATGGGTCTTGTGAATCTGTTTCAAATCAAATGCGTAGATTTGATCTTCAGCATCTAAAAATATGTGAAATAGAAAGAACGACAATATATTTTGGAGAGATAAATGTACCTACGTTATAAGCAAAGGACCTGTGCAACAATTCCCGGGCTTTTTAGTCTGTTTAGTTAACACGGTAGTAACTTTTTCCATATATTAAAAAGCTCATCTTTCCAAAGCGCCCAGTGGGGCGAGGGATAGAAAGAGAAAGTCACATGCTTAAGTACATTTCAACCCATGCGCATTGCACATGTTTTTAGCATAAAAAAACAGTGGAGCGATACAGGGCCATCATGGCCCTCTTGTTAAATTGTGTTTAAAAAAAAAATACAAAAAGGTGTATTTAAATTGTATTTTTCTTTTAAATGTTTTATGTTTTTTAAGTGTTGATAATATTTTGCTTGAACAAAAGCGTTATTTCAGTACTTCAGAAGCACTTAAGTTAACATTTGTTGTTATAATTGACGATGCTGGAACAGCAGCGTCCAAGGTTTGATAATCACCCTAAAATTTTTTACAATGGCGGCCTATGTAAAAGACCGAGCCAGTCCGATTGAGATAACTCGATTTTTCAGTTACTTCCCTTTTGCATACGCCACTGCGTAGAAGCATTGTTAACATTCTCCTAGCAGAGTTGTCGTTCGTGTTTCAACATTCAACAATGGCCGCCTTAATGAGAGTCTCGATTCAAAACTTTCTTACTGCATACATTGGCTTGTTTCGCTATTTAGAAGTTGTCATTTAGGATATATGAATTATTTATTCACTAAATCTCCGCTTATGACAACAATAGTTGGAATTCGAAGGATATATACTCGACGTGAATGAAGGACTTTCTGGATCGTAACAGCTTGACACGGCAAAACTGGCATACTGATTACTGATATTTTTAGTTATCAATATAAGTCACATTGTGCTTTATAAATTGTATTCGATCATTTTGCGACTTATTGAATGACTATGATACCCGATATCAACAGTTCATCGGGGATTTGCAGATCACCAAGCTGTCCTGAGATTCAACATTGATGTCAAACTCTACTGGTTAGTACTCTTTCTAAGTGTCAGTACTTTTTATCATTTTAAAGTTAAATGAACTGTGTCACAGTAAAAGAAACATTAAGCGATTGTGGCCAGTTTGGATCTTGATCAGCCTGCAGTCGCTCGAAAGCTGTTTGCTTAAAAGCGTTTTTTTGACAATAACAAATAATTTAATTTGATACTGATTTGACTGCGCTTTTCCTGTGACCTGGCTCAAATAATAGAATTGTCATTAATCAAATTATTTATTTCGAACATTAATTCAGGGATTTCAATAGATTTTAAAAACCAGGAGTCAATGACCCCTGGACTGAAATTTTGAGGAGTCAAATTGAAAAATGGTGGGGTCAATTTTGAAGCGCGTTAATTGTGTTTTTGTCTGTATTATTCAATTTTTTTAGATAAAAATATGCTCTAAGAGTAACACAATACCTTAAAAAGTTATACTGCTTTATGAAATAACAATACCATGATACATAACACAACATATTTTAATGAATTGATACTTCCTAATAGTTATAACACATTTAAGTCTTTTAACACATTTAAATAATTTAAGATATGTACCGGTAGCACCTTTTTATCACATATTTATCGTCATTATATCATCATCATCCCTATGATAGCTTTTCTAATAAAACACAATTTAAATGCATGGAACATCTAGTATATCTATTACTGTTTATCCGAATACTATACATGTCCGAAATATGTACACTTTGGAATGCCTTACCTGTAGTCGTTTTACTTTAATAATCCAAATTTTTCTTGTTATCGGGTTTAACAAACCTTATCAAATGTTTGTTAAATCCAGTTAATGCTTTCTCCATTATTGAATCGCCATTACTTGCAATTTGAATCGCCAGCTTTGAATTGAACGCGGGTTGAATGTTAAGTCCGCCATTTACAATGTCGAAGGTCATGACGCAGCAATTAAATTTTACTCTGATAATTTATATCTTATCGAGAAAATGTGTTTTCTCAATGTTTATGTGTAGTATTATTACTTGTTCGTATTAAAAAATGAACGGTGATTCCAGTTTATATAAGATAGGTGTTACTCGCTGGACTTACTATTGGATCTACGTAATTAATAGACCTTTGATCAATATGGTTTTTACTTTAATTTTTCCGACTTTCTTTAACCGTGCCGTCTGAAAAGTCTGCAAAAAACCTGCAATTATCGGATGGTCAATCAATTATCACGTAATCACTGCTGCTAATTACCCAGTTAGTGGGCACGCACTATTTAGACGGTGACATGTGTATTGGAAGAGATGAGATAAGATAAACAACGCCCGGGGTATTCCCTCGATTATAGACCGAGTTTCAAATACTGAAACATTAATTTCAATTAGGAGCGCAGCGGGATTTATTACCATGGAACTCGAGATGTTAACTGACTGACGCACAGGTCAAATTTTCGACGCGTCAAAATGACGCACAGCAGAAAAAAGGGTTGCGTCAAAAATGAGTCATTTTTAATTTGCTCGCGTCAAAACGCAGGATTCTGCGTCTATTGAAATCCCTGATTAATCAATTGTTTTTCTTGTCCCTCGGGATCAATGACTCCAGCACTTTCCTGTTGAGAATTGAATACTGCTAAAGGCGATGCTAGGGGGCGTGAGAGATGTTGCACCTTCCAGTATCGCTCGATGGTTCATTGTCAGCTCGGGTTCTACGTACATGTACCCCGGGTACTCTTAAGTATACTTACATGTATCCCGGGTACGGTAAATATACTAAAATGTACCCGGGAAATTTAACCCTAAATCAGTAGTTGTCGACTATTTTATTGTAATAAGTATATATACACATCAGGGCTAAACACTATTTTTCAACTAGCCCGTTCGGGCTAGTAAATGCAGAACCTACTAGCCCTGACCAATCTTTCATGTGCCCTGACCCAAGTATTATTAAACCTTTATATTTATCATTCAACTTGTATTTTCTTGTGCTTGGAGATGCGCAATTATGATTAAATCATTCTTATTAGCTTGCCTTACTATATAATGCTATTGAATTCAATATTCATCTATTTAAGACAACTATTTGTAATCTCCACGCCATTTCTGGAGAAATTTTCTTGTTTTTTATTTCCTCATAATACTTTCTCTTACTTTCCTCCTTCCCTTTTCTTTTCGTATCCGAGGAACCCCCAAGCCCACCTGTAAAGCCAAACTTAAACAACGACATGAACGTTAAAACCTTTTTTTACATAGATTGCCGGGCTACCGTCTTAAAAGAAATGGTAAGTGAATCTTAGCAAAAGAAATAACGTGTTACGGTAGTTGTAACAATTGTACAGGGTTAACTCTCTACTAAAAGCCGGGATCGACCATTAATATTAGTTTTGCTAATTGAATTGCGTAAAAAATATTGTCAAAACACTTCTAATCTAAATAAAGTCTCTATCTTCCTCTAAATAGATTTATTAATCGTCTAAAGGATGGAATAACCTTTCCATAATGACAACAAATTAAAATTATTTAAAATTGATAAATAACTATTAATTTTATAGTTACTTTGTGTTAATGTCGAGTTTTATACCTTCATCATTCCAGACGATCCTGGGCGATCCCGGCTTTTAGTTTCAAACTTATTTTCATTGAGAAAACATGTCACTTCGAGGAAACCAATCAAAAACCGTGTCTAGCGGCATTCCGTTTAAAAATAGGTACTGACGTGTTTTACCAGGAAAACCGCCGGGGATTTTCTGAATTGTTGGCCTCTTTCTGATTGCAATCAGGGGTTTCTGAATCTATTTCGAGATACGATCCGTTCGTTGTCTCCGAACTCACTCTGGGATTTAATTGTCATCTGATCATACAGTATCAAGATTTGTGCATCTTTGAAAAGCTTATTTAAAACGCAGTTTATTGATATAGAACATATAATCCCGCCCAAAATACACACGACCGGTCGGGCCTGGGACATTGGCTAGCCCGGACCAAGGTACAGGCAGTGAATGTCGTTCGGACGTGCCTTAGTGTTAAGCCCTGCACATTTATGTCAATTTTCTGTAGAACGGCCTCTATATTATCGGAACACATACTCAAAAAGCATGTTGATGCAGTGTTTTTTGAAGAGAAGTGTGTTTAAGATAATCGGTTGCGCGTTTTACGACATCGGATTTTGGGCGCGAATACAACTCGGGTACAGTCTAATATGGACCGAGTACAATTACGTTTATTTACCGTACCTGGGGTACATGTAAGTATACTTAGAGTACCCAGGGTATATGTAAGTATACTTAAGAGTACCCGGGGTACATGTAAGTAGTACCAGAGCCGACAATGACCAATCGAGCTCCATTATCCCTCATGAACCGACTCAAAAAACCGAGTCGGCAATATCTGACTTAATTTTTGGTTTGGTTGCTCTCGAGGGATCGAAAATTTCAGAATCTTCCTAAAAGCCCTACGGGTTTGATCCCCAGAAGCGACATTGAAAACTAGCAACTAGCATACTTTGTTATCTAAAAGGCTGCTAAACCTGATATACAATGATAATGTGAATTTTATCTCACATGATGTTCATCTGTCATATTATATAAAAACTTACAGCTGCAGTAGTAAACAACTGGACAATAATTAATGAACGCATCTTTCATTTGTCTTTGACACTTTGATTTTGACATGGCCTAGATTTAAATATGTGACTGGACTTTACCAGCACTCTTGTAACAGAGCTAAAGTTTAAATGTACCATTGAAGATCACCTAAATCCAGATTTGCTATTATAAACGTGTGGAAAGTTTTAAGGGTGTGACAAGTAAGCAAAAATTGGTCATTACTTAGAGGCCACAACTGATCTATGACTGTATTAAAACAAGAAAAATCAGTGCCTGATTTAGATTTCCTTAGATAGTTTAATAAAAACTGAATTCATAAGCCTGGTAACAGTTTAACGGTAATGCTACCAATGTATCACACCAGGGCATTGAATTTGAAATATAGGACATGCATGGTCATTTCTTCATGAAATCAGGACACAAAATTGTATTTTAAGTCCTTAATTGACCTGGCTATAGTTCTCAGATTATTATAAGCTAAATCAGTATATTTATATCATTATTTATGCTAAATGTGTATTGTTAACATATACACAATCATGCAGTTACATGATAGCAATAAATAATATCAAAGCTACCCATACTTTAAAGGTCATTGACAAAGCCTATGGTCAAAATGTGAACACATTGAGTGTAATCGCCCTCTCGTGCCAGCAAAAACAACACGTTGACAGGTTGTCATTTTTGACAGTTCTACTTTCACTTTCATTTTGCGACATCAAACTATTAACAATTATGTGGCTGAGAAAAATATCGCCATTGCTTTTTATGCCCCCGGTAGGGTGGCCTATATCAGTTGAACTGTCAGTCAGTCAGTGTGTCAGTCTGTCCGTCCGTCCGAAAACTTTAATGGCCATAACTTTTTTAATATTGAACATAGCAACTTGATATTTGGCATACATGTGCAACTCATGGAGCTGCACATTTTCAGTTGTGATAGGTGAAGGTGAAGGTCATCCTTCAAGGTCAAATGTCAAATATAAAGCCTCTGTCTGTCTGTCCGAACACTTTTACATTGGCCATAACCTTTTCAATATTGGCGTGCATGCGTATCTCATAGAGCTGCACATATTGATTGGTGAAAGGTCAAGGTCATCCTTCAAGGTCAAGGTCAAAGGTCAAATTTTCCAATATTGAAGATAGCAACTCCATATTCGGCATGCATGTGTATTTCATGGAACTGCACATTTTGAGTGGTGAAAGGACAAGGTCATCCTTCAAGGTCAAAGGTAAAGTATATGGCTTCAAAGCTGCGTAGCAGGGGGCATTGTGTTTCACAAACACAGCTCTTGTTTAATATATTTTCTGCACATTTCTTCAAAAAACTTACATCAATACACGATTTTCTTCGTTAATTCAATCATTCCTGACAGACTTGTGTACATATTTCGCTTACATTTTGACGCGCGTAGGTAGGACCGCATTACCGCTTCCGAAATGTGTATTCATACTATTGCCTTCGAGGAACTTATCTGATGTTTGACGGAAAGGGCCGAAAATGTGCGAGTGTGGGTCAAGTTCCCCACAGGTACTACTTTCCCGTTCCCCCATTTTTTTTTCGTACCCATTTTTTTTTCATTCCCAACTTTTTGTTCGTACCCAAAAAAAATTCGGTCCCAATTTTTTTGTTCCCAAATATATTTTTTCGTACCCAAATTTGTTTTCATACCCAAATTTGTTTCGCAAAATTTGTTTACCAAATTTTTTTTTCGTACCAACATACACAATTGTGGTGATTGTGGTGATGTAGATAAACTTAACTTGATGCTTTTATATCCATCCTCTCAAAAGTATCGTCACACCAGTACTGTTAGTACTTTGATTTTGTATTTGTTGACAACAGGTTATGCTATGCATTCTTGTTAAGCTTGTCATTGATTACGAGTTACCATGCCCCAATTAAATGTTATTAGTTGTAGATGAAAAACATGTTGATACTATTTGATGAGTTGTTTTTAATAGACATGAGTCTCGCTCGGGGAACACAGGGTATCATACATGTTAAGTGTCATCCCAGATAAACCTGTGCGGATCTTCATTTAGAAAAGACTTCCTTTAAACGTAAAACTCCAAAAAAGCAGGAAGTGTTGTTTCTGATGAGCCTGTGTGAACTGCACAAGGTAATATAGGGTGACACCAACTAAGAGTAATTACGGTTATTAACGACAGCACTTTCCACGTAGACAGGATTTTTGTTTACAACATACTTCCTTAAAACGAGACATTGTGTAAAGGCGGCAAGTGCCGTCCCTGATTAGTCTGTGCGGACTGCAGAGTTCAATCTGGGATGGTACTTTATGCAAATGCAAATAAAAGCACCATTGTGTCTGTGCTACTTTGTTTGATCTTTTTGTCAAAAGGCTATTTCGTATTAATCCGAACTCAATAGTCATGCGCTGATGACATATGTGCATATTCAAATACATAAGTGATGATTACCTATGCTATTACCATTGGATTTTGACGATGTTTGTTTCACCTTGCTTGGTTGAAATTATAACACTTCTTATCAAAGCCGTCGACCGCCATCAAACTGCTCCAAGGTGATTCCGACTTAAATCTGTTTTTTTGTTTCGGCAAAATAAGACACCAAAAACTGCTTAAAGCAATATTTTGTTGTCAATTCAGAAATTAAATTTTATCTGAATTCACTATCTATCGGAATTTATATGAACATATTTATATGATAATTACTTCTAAAGAACATAGAGAGTACCAACAGAAATATTGCTATGCTGACGTTTTATTAGAAGGAAGTGGAATACATAAAATGTAAATACATTAATTTACTTAAGCATGGTGACATCGAACTGAGCAATTGATCAACAGAATGTTTACACTTAATATTTGTATCAATGTATTCTTTTTTATGTTTACATGCACACGAATTTAAAACTCCAATGCCGCATACAGTTCAAATTGATTGATGTATGTAAATATGTATACACAGTATGTAAGCAGACAGGCTAAGGAAGACTGTTTGTCATCTTTGTTGTTCATACTGTCTTTATATACAAGTTATTTTAGTACAAGAACGGGAAGATTAGACATGGTCGGATATAAATTATTTTTCAATATATTAAAATGACGATTTACGTAGCTTTTATCGTGCATTCTCTGATGTCCAAATACTGTGAAACTCTTATACATTTGGTTATATAAATATTTACTTTTGAGATTGTCAGTACCAAATGCTGTTTACGAAATCTAGAGCATGTGCAGAGGTGTCAGCAAAACGTTTTAAGATGCAATTTGGACAGTAAAATCGTAACTGTATGTTGGCTACCGTCGAGGTCACCGATAGCCCACGCTCGCAACTCTTCGTTAAACAGGTATAGCACCGAACCCAACAGGGGCATCCAGACAATCCTTTTTGGGCGGTCGGCCTCCCACGTCTAGGCAGGGAACGGTTTCGTTGTTGTACACAAAGCCACGAGGGGTTTCACACAGGCAGTACTTGTCGCGGCACTCGATGTCATTTCCTTCTTCTCCACAGCAGTCGTACGTGTGACATTTGATGCCTGCCCTTCTGTCGCATGCGTTTGAAGAGCGGACACCGTCCTCGACGCATTTGTCTCCAAATTCAACTAAGAGAAAAAATGTTGCATTAAATGAAAATCATAGGTCAATAAGACGTTTTCAGAATTAGATTTAACACACAACTATACAACCAGAATATATCGCTTAAAAACGATATCCTTTAATTAGTAACACTAATAAGAAACAGAAAAAGTGTTTATCTTATTACGAAAGGATCCAGGCTTTTGAACAAGGAACGAATTTTTCGGCACAAACTATGCTGACCTATATAAAATACATTCTTAATAATATGATATATGAACTATAAGTATCAGCATGCTTAC
The DNA here is from genome assembly GCF_020536995.1 of Dreissena polymorpha. Taxonomy (NCBI): domain Eukaryota; kingdom Metazoa; phylum Mollusca; class Bivalvia; order Myida; family Dreissenidae; genus Dreissena; species Dreissena polymorpha. Next base: position 23,300,331 of record NC_068358.1, on the reverse strand, counting down.
ATTCCATGTTTTTTTTTTGTTTTGTTCAAAGATACATATATAAGTTTATAATGTTAACTGTCGACCTGATGACAGGTCTAAATCAAGACAACATGGACGTTTTTAGTGTATGAGATTTTTAGCCTTTACTGTTGATTTCAGAAATGACGTGTCATGTGATATTCGCGTTTTGTAATTATGTGGTCCTGGCTGCCATTTCGGTAAGCAGCAACTGAGTAGCAACCGATACATACAAACTGTTGTTTTTTAACTGTTAATGGGTTGTCCTTCCTTAAGACAAGGTCTTAGAATTGTTATATCGAAGGGCTAATTTAATCAGCTGACGAGCAAATAATCTGATATTTCATTAGCGCTTCCGATAGTATAAATGAAACAGCAATGAATGGTCAATACAGTAAAAAAGGTTTCAGATTCTTTTAAAGTAAAGTGAAGTTATAATAAATAAATACATTTAACAAGTCAAGTCAATTTAACATCTCTTGTGTGTGCTTTATATTTATACATGTACTTTAAGAACTGTGTAATAATTGTAGGCATTTCCTTATCAAAAGACCTAATGTTCGTATGGTAGATAACTTAGTTCAATTAAAATAAGAGAAACTAATAAGGTTTATCACTATCGTTACCGGTATTATGAACAAACAGTTATTAGTGGTCAACACCGTCAAAGTAGTATCAGTTTCTGTTGTGTATCTAAAGATAAGCAATTCTTAAATCAATAGAGTTTTTATTGCTGTAAATGTATACATTTATATCGAACGCTTGCTACATGTGTACTATTTAGTTTAATCATCATAATGTACAACATAAATCGCTTACGGGGAGGTTGGCACGCTCCTGCTGCGTTGCACGCCTGTCCCAGACCACAGTCAAGAGTACCTTAAAATAAGTATAAACCAGAGAAATCAAGAGCTTCATCACAACGCGTAGTGTATGGTGTACGAACCGGTTCAAAGTCTGAATCGTATCATACGGTTTGGCTTGAACCGTATCATACGATTTCGCATCAAACAGTTAAGCGTACAATTGGTCCAAAAGTCAAAACCGTCTTTTATGGTCGCAAAACCGTATGATACGGTTCTAGCTTAACCGTCTGATACGATCGTATCATACGTTTTAGACTTTTGGACCGGTTCGTACACCATAGTAGTGATGTAAACTTGAATAATAATACAGATGTTACTGTCGCGGCAGCGTAGTGGATACGGTGTCCACCTGGCGTTCAAGAGGTCTCGCGTTCGATCCTCATCTCGTGAAAGTTCTTGGGATTTCCCTTATGATATTATACCAACGTGCAATACAAACCTAAGCGTATTGCAACTGTCTATAGCACAACAGTTTTACGGGATGTGTTTGGTACGTCTTCCGTCCCATTTTTGTACCGTAGCTGCCCGTCGTTTTTTGAGTAAAATCAACACAATATTTGATTTTATATACTGAGCCAAACAGACAAACTTTAGCGCATATACACTTTGTATAATATCTCCATTTGTGCAATAACTATGTTATAATACAAATGTGTCGGATCGAAAGTGTTTAAACATTTACGATAAATGCATTCGCACATTATGGACGGTTATGTTGTTTGTTAATAATTCGATGGAAATACCAATACGTATATTATTTTGAACTTGAATCCTGTTCTACGAGACTTGTAAAGAAGAAAGCGGGTACAAAAGTGCATTATCGGTTCTGTAAAACATTTAAAAAATCGATGTAACACACAATATTTGATTGGTCTGGATTACAGTATATTACAATCAATATTTGATTGGTCTGGATAACAGTATATCACAATTTAAAATGAAAAACAAAATGTGATGAAGCATTCGATGGGACTTGACTGACCCATAATCACCAAGTAAACGGCAAAAGCATGATGATTATAGTGTGCCAGAGGATTGGACTATGACATATAACAGTATGCATATCATCAGCGTAATGATGCGCATCGAGACATTGATTGGACTATGACATATAACAGTATGCATATCATCAGCGTAATGATGCGCATCGAGACATTGATAATGTTTAGACCTGCCTACAACGAAAAAAAAAATATGTTCTATATGATTGAATTTCAAGATATCACACGATACAAAACAAAATCGTATTACTCACAACATTCGACCGGGCCATCTTTTGGAATTTCACCGAACGGGCAGAAGCATTCTCCGACGAAGGCCGACTCACAGTCCATCCCTGGTTCACAGCAGATTTGTAAGGCAACGGCTGAACAATCGGGACCTGGGGATGAAAAGCGAATTTACTTGTTTTTATTTGACAAGGTAACACAATGTTATATTGATTCCAATTTTTTCACCCTCTAATCTTTGATGTCTTTTAAGTTGAACATAATTGAATTTACGACTGTAGCAATTTACGTTATATGACGTTCTGATAATCAACACAAGTAAGGGGGCCTTTTCACGTTTTGACAAAATTGAAAAAAAATGTTTTAGATTCGCAAATTTTCGTTGTAGTTGATGAAACAGTAAGAAACATTCTCTAAAATATCCATTATATGCAACTTTTGACGATTTAAAAACCAGAAAATTATAGCTTTGTAACGCAGAACGATGGAATTATTTGGAGAGTCCTGTGTTTGTCATTATATTTTGTGCGATACTACGAGGATTGCTTATATGAAGTGTAAATTACATCACACACTGTATGAGCACGGATGGCCGAGCAGTCTAAGCGATTGACTTTTAAGCCAGGGGTCAGTGGTTCAGGCCCAGTTCAGGGTTACTTTTTTAATTTCATTCTTGTTTTTTACTGGAGCTTTTTAGATCTAATGTTTATAATATAAAGCATTTTTAATGACAAACTTCAATGCATGCCAAAATCTGTGAAAAGGTCCCTTTAAGCCGTTACACCGCACAAGACAGATTTACCCCGACAAATCTATATCATGAATTTATAGATTTCCAACTTCCAAATATTTAAAAACATCTCTAATAGAGAGATCACATGTCCAGAGTTTCAGGGTTCCTCACAGAGCAAATGAATTTATATGCACTGGATTATGAGGTTAATTTCATTTGTGCCAATTATTTTCTTATTTTCTGATGATTTGTTTTATAATTAAACATATGTTTATGTCAAACATAATACACTTGTATGACGCTCTCACAATATACACAAGTACATTATTACTCTGCGCGTGAAACCTGTATCTTCACAATGCTGATATAAATCCAAGTTCGTTTCATAAGCTTTAATTGAGTAAAATCAATCAAGATGAACACGTAAGAAACGTAATAAGTATACATACAGCAATTGGGGAACTCGCCATCGAATTTACATTCGCATTGTTTGGTCTCTTCGTTGCACTGAGCATGGTCCGTTACTGAGCAATCAGGGCCTACAAACGAATGAAAAGGTGAAATAATTTAGTACGTGTATTTGTTTTTTTTAGATAAACATTAACATGTTTCTATATCAAAATTTACATTAAATGTCGTTCTAAAACTAAACAAAATGTCATTATACTAGTGAGACAGCTTTAACCCGGCAAACCTGAAATAAATCTAAGTGGATAAATATGTTTCCAAAATCGAGCCATATTGTGTTTAAAAACAGGATTTGCATATAGAGAAGTGTTTTGCATTCTCCATCAGAGCAAATGACTTGTTAATACCGGTATGTGAAACTCAACTCAAATCTTTTATTTGAGTTATTTTCCTGTTTGCTTATTATTTTGTTTTTTAAATAATATATCACAATGTCGAAAATCACACTTAACTTTACAAGACGTTCTTAAAATATTAAACACAATTAGGTTATTATTCTGTGCGCGAAAGCTTTATCCTGGACTGCACACGCTATTCTAGGAAGACACTTTACGCGGATGCACTAAACCCCTATTTCACAGAGCACGGCTTAAATGTATTTACTCTTTTTAAATATTTGACCTTAGGAAATGTTATGGAGCTCAATAATGAGTGCAATTTATGACAACACTGAAAAGTTACTAATATATTCTTAAATATGATGGTCATTTGGTCTATCTGTGATACAATACACATAAATGAAAAATCTGAATTCGAAAATAATCCGTTTTTCTATTTATTCCACAATGTTGTGTTTTGTAAGTGTAAAAAATAGATGCCGGAAAAAAGTGTCACCATAAAATAATTTTCTACCATAAAAGTGTTCTCACAGTCGTTAATTAGCACGAGACAGCTGTATACAGACGCTGCGAGCATAACTAACTTAATACAATGGAAATATTGTGTTGTTTTATAAAGACAATTCAAGATGATGGGAGAAGAAGATAAATTGTTGTTCGTATAACACTTTGGAAGCGTTCCGTCAAATCTACATATACATGTGTTGGTGGTGTCGTAGAAATAAGCATTGTTTGAATGTTTGCAATCATGGCATTGTATTGAATTTAAATCATTTACTAGAATAAAAGTAACTTTAATCATCGTTAATCATCGTTAGTCATCTAGTAAAAGTTATCAGCAACGTATGATGTATTTGTAAGTGATGTAGTTGTCGATATATCCTTAATGATAGGAAGTATGTATATTATATATTCCGCGTTTTACTACAAAGTTTAAATGTGTGAATTGAAATGATTTTTAAAAATTGCATGATATTGCCTAGTTATACATACATCCATCCTCACAGCTTGAACTGCTACTGCCTCCATCTATAATGTTTATGACGACTTTATACGTTGAATCATCGGAATCGGTCCCATGGGAACTTGAGTCGCATCCGCTATTGCTTTCCTCGGATTCGGTCTCCTTTGAACACGGTTTTGCAGGCTTGGCGGCACACTGGCACACAAGTGCAAGGACGATGCAGGTAACCTGTAGAAGCCGAGAGAAACTGACTCGTGATTTCGTTCTAGAACCATATCTTTCAACTTAAACTTATATCAAGGCGCATAATCCAACTTTTATTCACAATGGAAAATCCAAATTTAACATAAACATGGATACTAAAGAACTGTCTTTTGTATAATATATTCCAATGGTGTATTGAACAATAATTTGTCCACAATGCCTAATGGGAGTACGGTAATAATTTGATTATAGCCTGTTATATTTGCTGTTTGTATGTTGACCTAGTTAAATGCCAACAGAAATTAAATATACTGATGTTACTGTTTTGAATAAAGTCTGTAATTTTCAATAGCAATTATAAGTACTATTAGGACTACTTCTCAACTACCAATTAGTATGACTGGTTTTGGGGAAGAGACACCGCGAGTCTGCTGTCAGTAATACAAAATATGTAGACGGTTGTCAACAAGCGACACCTTATAAAAATATAATCACAAATAAGCATTTTAAAATACACTTGAAATACAAGTTTATCATGAAATAACGTATTATTATTGAGTTCGTTGCTTATGAATGGTTGCTGCCAAATATAATTATGTGTATGGTGTTTGCTTATGCCTGTAACAAGATATGGTCTTGCAAGTTGTGACAGTTAAAACGACATGTAAGTCGAATTCAATTTGATGCGAAAATATATGTGATTGCCTGGTATATAATCTGGTTGTTCACCTGTTATCCTGTGATAAGGACATGTAAGGAATGTACCTGTTCAGACAGCTGGTAGCTGGTCATGTTAGTTTAATTGCATGGTCACTCTATATAGGGATTCCGATGATTCGGAGTCAGAAATAAAGAGGAAATGTATGTCGTTGAAATCGCAAAAAGCTCTCATATAGATAGTTCTAAGACCAAATAATTGTGTGCTGTTGTACATGTGTTTCCTGTTTGTGTCCAAATTCCTATGCTGTCCAGGTACACGTGAATGCGCTACTACAGTATGAAGATGCAAACAACAGACACAGACCACGTCGTGGTTTGTGAAACTAACAACTAGAGCTAGTCGTACTTGCGCAAAAATGTGATTAATGATGCTGAAATAGATTTAATGTAATAGTTATATTCAGGGATAAGTTAATACTGATAAAAAGTTGTGAATCGTGACAAATACTGAGCTCAAACAAACGTAGAAATAAAATGTTAACCACTATACAAGTTTAAATAACAAAGTGTAGCATTTTAGGCAAATATGTTATATGTCCGAACGATTTCGTTTACGACTTTCTAGTATGTACATACAGAACAATTTTGGAAGCTTTCGTGATGATGTCTTGACATATGGTTGTCAGCAAGAGTGAGGAAAACCCAAAATCGTGCGGGTTAAAGAGGCTTATACCAAACGTAAAGTTTTCAAATATATGCTTAAATCTTATTAGCGTGTGTGAGCAGTTACGATACTATTAACATGTCCTACTCTGTATCTTCACTTCTTGCTGTCCTAAGAGGAATGTTGACAAACAATTACTGTATTCATAACATAAACACATCCCAATTAAATTCTAAAAAGTAGTCGATAGTCTTTGCAGTGAGAAAAATATTTTTCCAACATAATTAACAACAACACCTGGTGTTAAATAAAAGTATTTATATTATAAAAAATCTGCAAAACAGTTGTCAATGTGCGTTTAATGAAAATAGTCGACACCCTTGACTGTTCAAAGGAAAACAAAATCATTCTTGCTCTTGCGAATATCGGTGTCCATGAATACTTTTCCCTTAAGTTATTCAATCTCACAGTAGTATCGGTCCAACACATGACAATTTTTATAAGCACTTGATTTCTATCTAACAAGGCATGCTAATCTACAAGTATAACAAAAAGAACCATTGCAATATTAAAAATCAATTATTTAATAAATGAAATAAAAGATGACTTACGATAAGTAGATTCATGGTGTTCATAATTTCCTCTTATTATTTGAAGTGTAATTCAAACGCAGAAGTGGAATAAATAAAACACCAAACTATCGCCCTTTTATACATCTTATAGACACGCCTCCCTAAATAGTCACACAGGTCAACATACATTTAAGCCAATAACAATTCGGCTTATTATGGCGTCATTAACAGCAAAGCCAGTCATATTTCAGAAAACTGAAACGTCGTCACTTACACTTTAATTGACAGTGCTGTTTAGTGTAGGTACGTCGTTCGATCGGTCACCGTAACCGAGCGAACAAGATAACAACAATATGTTTTCCTTAATTTACATGGTACATACTGTTTTCAACGCCTACGTTATCTCATGTAGTTTTCAAGAGCTTTTCTAGAAGCTTTGTTGAAAAAAAAAACAGGTACCACTTAAATATTGCATATCTACATGTTGGTAGTCTGATACAAATTATATAATACACATATATTATATATATATTCAAAAACTCAAGTTGATTTATACATGTAATTATTTATTTCATCAACATTTTCTAGTCGTCTTAAAAAATAGTACTGTCAAATATTACCAACTACAAAGATTATAATATTTTGCTTTAAACCACTTATTGCGGTGTTTTCTCATGTTTTTCAATTTTAAATATATTCAGACAATGTAATAGTTTCTCTATGGTTACAATTACGAGTTCGTAAATTAATGTTAGTTGTTGTTGATTTTTTTTCTATATTTTAGTTTTAAAGCTATACTTTAAGGACAACACAGGATTATTTGCGTTGTTAAATAACGCTTTATGTCGATGTGCAATATTGTGTTTTTCTTGCTTTACTTGGTTTTTTGTCTATTTACAACCAAAACAGACGCCACGTCTCAGTGCATACATTTTCGCATTAAAATATTTTAACTTAAAAATGGTGAGTTCAAAAAGATATCATACGGTACACTTTAACACTGAAATATTTACTATTCGTTTAAAAGTTGTGGGTGTAAAAAGGTGTGATCATGTTTAATTGTTCTTGTTGTTATTTTCAAATTGAAACATAAGATTAATAGAGCGCTTAAACGTTCTATTGAAACGCACATAATTTAACCGTGCTCTATGAAAAGGGGTTTTAATGCATGTACGTCTCAGATTTGCATGTGCAGTCCGCACAGGCTAATCAGGGACAACACTTACCGCTTTTATCGTACTTTTCGTTTAAATAAAGTGTCTTCTTGGCAAAAATCCAGTTTAGTTGCGGACTGCACTGGCTAATCTGGGACGACACTTTACGCACATACATTAAACCCCCTTTTAACAGAGCAGGCCCAAATATATTGCTGAGATTTATGATAGTATTATTATACTCTTTGCAAACGATGAATTACATATATTATACAACCATCAAAATATGTATTACATCCATCTTAAACAAAACAAACCATAAGAATTGTTATCAAGCAAGTCTAAGGAATCTATCTTATCATAATGGGGAATCATGGCCCCTCGGACTCAATCTGTGTTAAATTATGATCCCTCGGATTTAATCTGTTTTAAATTATGACCCCTTAGATTAGTTGGAACCACAGGTGGTTAGCGTGTGGCTATGATATTAATTAGTGAAAACATCATTTTGAATGATAAATAATCATATTATAACGAAAAATTAACTTTTCTGAAAAAAAAAATTTCACTATCAAATATATATATAACAAGGTATGCAACTCAAAATCACCCCAAAACGGGGTGCATCGCTTTGAACAGCCATATCTTCATCAATTGTGCAGCGATTTTCACGATCTCGGTCTTATTCAAGGCAGAAATGAATTTCCTTTCTGGAAATGTATATGTCTTGCAATATTTTTACAAATGCTGGGTCAACTTTTAAGAAATAACACGATACACAACACGCATGACCCAGTTGACAGTGATCATGTATTCTTTATGAATGAAATCTCCAGTCGTAAAGACACACCTCCGCATTGGACCAATGAAATCACTCGTATGTTTAAAATGTCAGTTAGTTGAAATGTATGTAAACAAAGGTTTCAAACGGCGCTGGACAGTTAGTCTTGATGCAGAATGTAACGACAAGAACGGTAATAATGTTTTTTCATACGTTTTATTGAATTATGGTATCGAACTACATGAACTTTGTAGGGAAGTTGCCCTTTACTCCGTGAAGATTTCAGTCTTAAAGACAGCATGATCACTGTCAACTGGGTCATGCGTGTTGTGTATCGTGTTATTTCTTAAAAGTTGACCCAGCATTTGTTAAAATATTGCAAGACATATACATTTCCAGAAAGGAAATTCATTTCTGCGTTGAATAAGACCGAGATCGTGAAAATCGCTGCACAATTGATGAAGATATGGCTGTTCAAAGCGATGCACCCCGTTTTGGGGTGATTTTGAGTTGCATACCTTGTTATATATATATTTGATAGTGAAATTTTTTTTTTCAGAAAAGTTAATTTTTCGTTATAATATGATTATTTATCATTCAAAATGATGTTTTCACTAATTAATATCATAGCCACACGCTAACCACCTGTGGTTGGAACTGGCGTCGTTGTCGTGATTTTACTGAAGGAGTAGCGTGTCTTTTTTTCACCCGGATAGCCACTTTATATTTATATTATTTTTAAATGAATACGCCATTTTGTCTCTAAGGTGTTTGTGCTTCCCTCAGTTTTTTTTTCAAGATCGTAGACGTTGGAATAAAAAGGTTATTCCAGGAAAACAATCGACAAATCTTTTAATTACTTATGTGACATTCGAGAAATAGCTTGTACGAATATAATTTTCTCTAGTAATACACAGTATTTTAGCCTGTTTTCAATACAATATAACAAAAGTCAAGTTTATTTTAATTTCCCGACGTGTTTTTTCTGTTGTAATTAATGCTTTGCCGAAACATATTTGTTTAATCCTCTTTCAGGAACTGACTGTTTTGAGCACATTTTGGGACATAACTGTCAAAGGACAAACACAGCTCTTTGTTAGAAGTTTTGATACGAAATGACTGTCGTGAATGACTTTGGCATTGATGAATGTAATGAAGAAAGTTTGAGACGTTTAAATTTACACCCCGTAACTCTTGATTTTAACACAATATCGCATTAACTTTCAATACGAAAATGTACCTATTGATTAATTAAAACTATGCTGTTTAAAAAAAATGTTTTATGAGCAAGCAATAGTCATCGTTTATGCATTATCCATAGTAGGAACGTGTGTGGAAAGAGTACTCCGTCATAGTTCTGTGTACTTTTTCTTTGCATTGAATTAAACAATCTGTTAAACAGTCATTATGAAGAGAACTAATGTTGTGTCATATGGAAATATAAACGAAACGTTGTTTAAAGCAGTTGTCATGGGTCAAACATTGTCTGTTTTAGTCCGCTATCAACATGTCTTCAGAAAACCTATTATTTTGGATATTTACTTGGGATTCGAGAGAAAAATGTGTAGACAAACGAAAAATAATTGAGCAACAGTTTCGTATTTGTGTACATTCGCTGAGTTATGCAGTCGGTCAGTCAGTAAAAAAGCTTCGTTTTCGTCCAGAACTAACGTTCCATCTTTTTTGAGTTGCTGATGTTCCAGAAACATTTTGCTTCATATTTCTCAGGATACTTGTTGAGCAATAACATAAATATATTGGAAAAAGCAGAATCCAACAATTTTGATTTTAGTTATCGGTTGAGCATATGTGGCAGTATCTTAGAAAAATATCTGTGAACATTATGAATGCAAGTAGTGTCAGTTTAAATGTCGTGCTGATGCATCCCACGCTTTCTCAGCAACATATAGGTGAAAATTATGAATTCAAGTAGTGTCAGTTTAAATGTCGTGCTGACCCTACGCTTAAGACTCAATTGTTGCCCAAGCTGTTGATGAACATGGTAGCTTCCTACGCACAGCCAATGGTTGCAGCCGGTGTCAGCTGGATCTGCGTTGTGAAAACTGCTTGAATCAGCATTGCCTTAACCGTACTCAGAGATACGTCCTTCGCAAATTTATGTAAATTAATGCAAGATCGGTTGATGATGTATATTTTAGACTCCCACGTAAGGCCAACCAGTCCTAACCTGTCACAGTCAGTCACTCCTACACAAATACATGTTTATACGGCGGCACTATGCAGTTTTACTCATAGACCCAGCAAGACCCAATCACATAGGTGTTCTGCGAACTTCTTTCAGCGATACTATCGAAACCTTACCCCAGTCATCATCAGTCAGGAGGACTAAGCCAGAACACGTTAATGCCCGTGTTCTGCATGTTATTGGAGGCCGAAATGGCGTATAATAAAAATAAATAAAGTGGCTCACCGGGTTAAAATACACAATTCTCCTTTACGAAAAACATAGAACGGCGACAGTTTGTCAGTCAGTTCCAACTAACATCCTTTAAACGCAGTAAGCCCCCTTATGCGCATCCCACTGGGAATTTGTAACTAAAGAGGACATATTTTGCCCTGATGACAAATATAATTTGTAACGCGGTCAGACGTTCTCGGAACTTCTTTAAGAGGGCAATTGAAAGGTTACTTATGTACAGCTATGTGAAGAAATCACGCTAACATAAAAACACAAACGAAGCGGAATACAAAGTAGACGGACGAAAGAGAGGTCGGCATGCCTTTACAATTGCCACAAACCAAAGGTTTGAAAAAGATGGTATACATGTAGGTTTTCTTAATTCATTGCCAATACAGGGACATTAATTGGATTTTAAAGTCAGTCAGGGTAGTATAAGAGTAAAAATGTCGGACAAGAGGAAAACCAGCCGTTTAAATTAAAACAAGTATTGTTTAAATTTATAATGTATTTCACCTGTTTCTTGGAGTCGATGATGTGAATATTCAAACCCACGCGGTATCCGTAGGCGGAAAAGCGAAGTCGCGGCATTGGCTTGACAAAATAGCATAATAAAACAACGTGATTCAATTCATTTCACATCACTATGGAAGCGTTCTGTTGCCTGTTGTAATTTTGAAAACCAAAAAAAGAAAAAAAAAACATTCTCTCGCAATTGCAACATTTTTAAACCTTAGAATAACCTCAAAGAACCCCACAAAATGGGAGTTAATCTATGACTTAAGAATTACGCAGGCTGGAAAATGTGTTTGTCCAGAAATGACCAACATAAATACATTACCATGAAAGGTGCATGTCCTGTTTGTCCAGTTTCAACATAAGCATATGTCGTTTTTATTAAGAGAGAATAACAGGTTGTTGTCCTACCGTTGTGTAATATAATATGTGATACTTAAAATAAAAAAACGGCGAGCCTTTCCGAGCATGTTTTGCCGAAGGTCGTGTGGAATAATGTAATATATATATATATATATATATATATATATAGCTATTTATATGCGTGAGTTTGCCAATTAATAATAGAATCATAATATACACGATTACGCTCTTCACCGAGCAGGTTAAACTTTGTTATTTTTTTATTTTATCGCCTATTTAGCCCGCCTTTTGTTATTTTTTTCCTTCATTAATTTTGGTAGTTTTAAGCACTTAAGTATCATTTACGTACGTTTAAGTTATTTTCCTTATTTGCATACATATCTATAGATTATTAGCTCACCTGAGCACAATGTGCTCATGGTGAGCTTTTGTGATCGCCTTTTGTCCGTCGTCCGTCGTGTGTCGTGCGGCGTCAACATTTGCCTTGTTAACACTCTAGAGACCACATTTATTGTCTAATCTTCATGAAATTTGGTTAGACGATTGGTCTCGATAATATCTTGGATGAGTTTGAAAATGGTTACGTTTGCTTGAAAAACATGGCTGCTAATGGGCGGGGCATTTTTTCTTATATGGCAATATATGGCTATTGTAAAACATTGTTAACACTCTAGAGGCCACATTTATTGTCCAATCTTCATGAAACTTTGTCAGAAGATTCATTCCCTATACTATCTTGAACGAAATCGAAATTGATGTTGGTTGCTTTAAAAACAGGGCCACAACGGGCGGGCCATTTTTCCTTATATGGCCATATATGGCTATTGTAAAACCTTGTTAACACTATAGAGGCCAAATTTATTTTCCGATCTTCATAAAACGTGGTCAGAAGTTTTGTCCCAATGATATCTCGGACGAGTTAGAAAATGGTTTCGGTTGCTTTAAAAACATGGCCACCAGGGGGCGTGGCATTTTTTCATATATAGATATATATGGCTTAAGTAAAACTTTGTTAACACTCTAGAGGCCACATGTTTTGTCCAATCGTCATGAAATTTGATCAGAAGATTAGTCTCAGTGATATATTGGATGAGTTCGAAAATGGTTACGTTTGCTTGAAAAACATGGCTGCTAAGGTGCGGGACATTTTTCCTTATATGGCTATAGTAAAATCTTGTTAACACTCTGGAGGCCACATTTAATGCCCGATCTTCATGAAACTTGGTCTGAAGATTCATCCCAATAATATCTTGGAATAGTTGAAAAATGATGCGGGTTGGTTGAAAAACATGGCCGCCAGGTGGCGGGGCATTTTTCCTATATGGCTATAGTAAAACCTTGTTAACACTGTAGATGCCACATTTATTCTCCTGTCTTCATGAAACTTGGTTAGAATATTTGTCCCAATGATATCGTGGGTGCATTTGAAAATGGGTTCGGTTTAAAAACATTGCCACCAGGGAGCGGGGCATTTTTCCTAATATGGCTATATATTGCTTTAGTAAAACCTTATTTACACACTAGAGGCCACATTTATTGTCCGATCATTATGAAACTTGGTCAGACGATTTGCCCCAATGATATCTTGGATGAGTTCGAAAATGGTTTCGGTTGGCGAAAAACATGGCCGCCAAGGTGGCGTGCCATTTTTCTTTATACAGCTATAGTAAAACATTGTTAACACTGTATGAGCCATATTTATTGTTCGATCATTATGAAACTTGGTCAGAAGATTTGTCCCAATGATATCTTGGACAAGTTCGAAAATGGCTCCAGTTGCTTGAAAAACATGGCCACCAGGGAGCGGGGCACTTTTCCTTATATGGACTTATCAATCTTTATGAAACTTTGCCAGAATATGCGTTTGAATGATATTTTGGATGTGTATGAAAATGGTTCTGGTCTGTTGAAAAATGTGGCTGTCAGGGTGTTTACTAGCCATTAAAGTTGGTAAGAACATTTTGTTCTAATTAAATCTTGGGCTGCACAGAAGAGGTCAGTTCCTTTCAGTCTCAGGTGAGCGACTTTGGGCCTTTCGGACCCTCTTGTATTAAATGAATATCACATTCTTATGGCACGGATTAAAAATACATTTGCATACATTTTTAAAGATTTAACGGCATGAATATTTATTTGTGTATTTGTTCATTTATCATTGGTTCACTGTATTCAACGGATTTTTTTAATTGCGACATCAAATACTTCATACTTAGTCGTAATGACGAGAAAAAATCTAAATAACAAGACCCGGAGTCGCAATTAAGAGATAATTTCTTAATTCTTAAATGTCATCGTTTCAGTTTTTAAATATACAGATGGCCCAAGACGCTTCCATACATCACAAACATATTTTTGTGTAAAAACAAGTCAAACAAAATGACGACAACGTGCAACAGATCGGTTTTTAGCAAAAATCAATATAATGTATTTTATTTAAAAAAAAGAGCCACTGCAGTAGTAGGTAGAAGTAGTAGTGGTGGTAGCAGTAGTAGCAGCAGCAGCAGTAGTAGTAGAAGTAGTAGTAGTAGTAGTAGTAGTAGTAGTAGTAGTAGTAGTAGTAGTAGCAGTAGTAGTAGTAGTAGTAGTAGTAGTAGTAGTAGAAGTAGTAGTAGTAGTAGTAGTAGTAGTAGTAGTAGTATTAGTAGTTGTAGTAGTAGTAGAAGTAGTAGTAGTAGTAGAAGTAGTAGTAGTAGAAGTAGTAGTAGTAGTAGTAGTAGTAGTAGTAGTAGTAGTAGTAGTAGTAGTAGTAGTAGTAGTAGTAGTAGTAGTAGTAGTAGTAGTAGTAGTAGAAGTAGTAGTAGTAGTAGTAGTAGTAGTAGTAGTAGTAGTAGTAGTAGTAGTAGTAGTAGTAGTAGTAGTAGTAGTAGTAGTAGTAGTAGTAGTAGTAGTTGTAGTAGTAGTAGTAGTAGCAGTAGCAGCAGCACCACCACCATCAACATCAGCAGCAGCAGTTGTAGTAGTAGTAGTAGAGGAGGAGGAGGAGCAGCAGCAGCAGTGGCAAGTAAAGTGAGCAGACATTGAAAATAAACAGCTGCTTCATCGATAATATATAATTTGTATGTGGGTGGAAAATCACATAAACACTGAGTGTT
Organism: Dreissena polymorpha; assembly: GCF_020536995.1. Taxonomy (NCBI): domain Eukaryota; kingdom Metazoa; phylum Mollusca; class Bivalvia; order Myida; family Dreissenidae; genus Dreissena; species Dreissena polymorpha. The sequence goes on along the minus strand of NC_068358.1, from coordinate 23,285,308 downwards.
CGCATATTTACAAAATAAGACAATGGTGTTGAATTGATTTTTCTTCAAAATGCGTTTGTTAAATTAAGTACATATATGTCATATGACATGAGAAAACATGTAGCAGATTGTATGAAACAGGGAACAGTAGTAGGACAAGTGATTTTTCTTCGAGATGTGTTTTGTTTTCTAATTAACTACATGTATGCATATTGACTTAACACACTATGTAGCAAAATATACAAACAATTTCAAACAAGATGATTTATTTAATCAACCATATTTGTATCACCGGCGATGGCGGTGGTTGCCGCTGTGGCGGTGTTGGTGGCGATGGCGGCGGTGGTCGCAGTGGCGGCGGTAGTGGACTGGTTCAATGCGGGCATCTGATTGTGATTGGTTTATGGTATTCTTCTTTTGCCCTGTTTAACTTTACCATAAAGTTGGGCAATTAATGTGATAGCTTCTTTTTGTTTAATTGTTTGGTTAAAATCATTCGTGTTGCGATATTTCCTTTAGAATTCATTAAAGCATTATTTCTTTTTAATAAATTTTATTTTCTTTCACTTTTGTACTTTCAATTTAGTACTCGTCTTTAATTCTCAAACCACACCAGAATTCCAGACATATAAAAACACATGATTTTTATAAAAGGTTAATGCTAAAGGACGGTTACATGATATGACCGCAAAATGTAAATTGATTGATACAAATGTTATTCATTTGTTGCATGAACTGCCAATGTCATTTTTTTCATTTACTAAGTTATATTTGATAAACTTGAAACCAGGATAACACTCTATTGTTTGTAAAGTACAGTAATCAAATTCGTCATGGGGACCGTGGGTCTCGCATATGAACTGTGAATAATTTAACTTTGCATTGTTTAATAAGAATGTGCATGCATACGGAAAAGTTCTCGTACATTAAAAAATGTTACACTCTTAAAGAGGCCTTTTCACGTTTTGGTAAATTGACAAAATTATTTTTTTTAATGGTTTCAGATACGCACATTTTTGTTGTAGTTATGATATTCGTGAGGAAACAGTAGTACTGAACATGTACCATGCTCTAAAATATCCATTATGTGCATTTTTGACGATTTAATAACCTGAAAATTATAAAGCGTTGCAACGCTTATGGCCGAGTGTTCTAGCGGTAAAATTAAACTCCATGGCTCAGGGGGTCAGCGGTTCGAGCCCCGTTGAGGGTAACTTTTTTTCTGCAATTAAGATCAAATGTTTACATTTATCAATTTAAAGCATTTAATGACAAACATCAATACATTCCAAAATCTGCGAAAAGGCCCCTTTAAGAGAGTTTTGAAGATTTTCGATGTAGGCACCATTCCTGTATAAACATGAAGTTATTCTTAATGCCATTCCTGGCAGTTGACATAATGAATTTTATAAAAAATAAGGGGGTATGTATTTTGAGTTGCTTTTATTTCTGTTAGTTATAATGAACTAGCAATATAATAAGCCTATGCTACTCGCCAGATGAAAACACGTGCTACCATGTTTTATGCACGAGTTTTCTCATGAAGCAAATGAATTCTAGCTATAGTCGTCAGGCCCGTACCCAGGCCATGGGCCCAGGGGCCCGGGCCCCCAGCTAGCTGGCAAATTATGATTTTTTTTAAATAATGGGCCAATTGCATTTTTTCTCTGTCATGAAAGGGCCCACAGTTCACTTTTCCTCACTACAAAAGAGCTGCTGTGTTTTGATAAAAAAGGGGATTAGCGCTTGCAATTGAGATAAGCCCCTTGGCAATGTTTTCTTATCGCCTTGTACACACATCCCCGATCAGTCCCCCATTGTGACCCTGAATGCTTCATCTATCTATGGTTGATGTTACGTGTATTTTGATTACTTAAGGAAAGAATAGCAGTGAATGGAAGCATCTGCTACAGGAGGTCGTAGACTATGGTCTGATAATTACTGGCGCATGTTTTTCCCTTTTTTGAGAAGCCCTCTCCCCTTAACGTATTTTCCCCTCTAAAAGTTTGATATTTTTTTTTGAAACCTTTAATTGGGAATTTTTAGGTCTCAATTAGGAATAATATATACTTTTTTATATTGGGAATGGGGCCCTGAATATAAATGAAAACAAAAACACCGACAAAGGTATTAAAACTGAGTAGATCTATTTACAATTTTGAAAAGAAATCCCTGAAAAAGACTACGAAGAAAAAGTTAACATTTTTGTTGAAAAGAAAAACAGATTCCTACATTTGGCGAGAAACAGATAAGAATTTGGCAGAATTCAGTATTTAAAATAATTGAGTACCGATAATTGAGTAATGCCAACCTATTAATGGTTCATTGGTAAAACAATAAGTAAAATTGAAACAACAAATCGATCTCATTATATAAGTTTACCTCATCCAGTGTAGAAAAGTATTGTATAATTAAATTTTCTGTTGCCTTGAATTTGTTTGAAAAAAGTAAAATATGTTAAATTGATTATTAAAGACTTTCATTATTTCCCCCCAAAATTAGGCGCTTGACGCAATTTTTTCCCCTAAAAAAGGCAAGGTCTTTCCCAAAAGTCAGATATAAAACCTGTGATGTTAATGATTTGTGAAATAAAAAATAATGGTGGTAGCAATTAGAGAGGTGATATGGATAATCGTCATTTGTTTAAACCTGTAAGTTTCAGAAATCTAAAGCTTTTAATATTGTTGTGAATTCACACCAATGTTTAAAGCTTAGGACTTCCAAAAATTTATATCACAAAATAAGGTTTTTATAAGCATTACAATTCACCTTGCAAAGTGCCAAATTCATATATATATATATATATATATATATATATATATATATATATATATATATATATATATATATATATATATATATATATATATATATATATATATATATATATATATACGGAGGGGGGAACCCTCCTCGGTTGCCCCCCCCCCCAGTCAAAAAATCCTGCGTACGGCCCTGGTATATATTTGCATTATTAGCATGGCTTATTATTGTTAATCTTGTCTTCTTTAAAAAAAAATATTTTTACAAACATATCAACCGATTTTAGTATTCGCCTTTGTCAATACAATATAATTATATATTCTTGTATGTGCCTATATTCATTCTATTTTTTAAATATTCACTATTTATTTAAGCAGATAGAACACACCTTTCCAAATTTTCGTTATATCGTTCGTTCGGTTTCGAGGGTTATGTTTATGCCTAGGATATTACACATAAACATATGAGATCAAAGTCACATAAATGATAAATAAATTAGATTTATTTTGTGCTAAAAGCGCCTCGATATGATTAATAGGGTATTTGTTGCCATATTGTTAAGACATGTCGAAGCATTACGCTAAACATGCGCCTGTACAAAAGAACAACACAAAGCTTGCTTGTTTTACCGGCGCGCTATTTCAAGAATGTATTTCATTTTATCACTGTTTTCGAACTCACTAGTATACCGTGTAAAAATATATCTCTTTAGTTCATGTTATACGATATTTGTATCTCTAGCTAGTATTTGCCGATGATGACATGGTTATTACGGTGATGATGGTCGCTAACCTGAAACAAACAAAGCTACTTTTTCAAAATAGCCTAAACAGTCTAGTTGCCATGCGCATCATACCTGAATTGTACAAACACTCAATTATAATATCGCTATTATTTAAACACTCAAAGTGGTGCTCATTTGCACAACGATTTCTTAACTTCTCTATGGCCATTTGGCATTGGTTGTTATAAAAGGGTGGTATGCAGCCTAAAAATACCGGTAGATTATTTTACTTAGCCATGATTCGACGTTCCGCTTAAATGAACGGTGCAAGTTCACTGTAAATACATAGTAAAAAGTCCTATGTAAACAATAGAGAATTGACGTTCTGTAGTTTTCTGCTTGCAATAGGTAAATCTGTATTGAAACTTTCTTTTTTTGTAATTATTTGCATCACACCCAAAACAGGATCTTTATGAAAAAAATATTTGCCGACAAATATTTCTGTTGTATTTTTCAGACGGAATGGGCGTGGCCCTACTTTTTTGAGATCATTTGGTTTTTAAATTTTGTGCTTTTTTCAAATATTAAACGTCTGTAAACATCAACATAAACGATTGTGTTGATAGTGTCGAACCGCCATCTTGAAAGTAAGGTCTTTCTTGAGGCATGGGTTGATTGGCTGTTCCAACTTCAAGATGTTCAGGCTTTAAATAGCTTTTAACTAATAGCATGTCTTTCCGTAGAAGTCCTCTTAAAGAAAACATTCGAACTTTGGAAGTGAACGAATACAAAACAGGCATGTGTTGTATGTCAATATATAACTTAATGTGTATTCTTAAACATAACAATGAAAACTACATTCAAATCGGCAATGATTTGACACAATACTGGCTAGACTTAGCTTACTTTGGTAATCTGTTTCATGTACACCTTGTCTCATAGTATCGGCCTGTCTGATTGGTTGTTAAGATTTGTTACTATGCGCACGTGCTTGTTCTAAAAATATTATCTTAATGGAAAAACAAAACTCTTGCTAATTTTGTTTTCAAAATATTTTTATATTTTATTGAAAAATAAGCGGCATATGACACATTTGATAAAGCTTCTATTAATCCATCAACAAACTACGTGTGTGTTACATAATTAAAAAATCATAGCATCACCCTGGAATAAACACGACCTACTTTCCAATGAACACCGGAAATCGTGAGAATGCTCTTCGTAATAGTCATGGATAATCATATCAAATAAATTACAACTGCTAAAAATTGAAAAAAAAAAAAAAAAAATATTCCCGCATTTCTTGAAGGTTTTTCGTTAAAAGCAAGATAATATGAGAAGGGTCGATACTTTGAAAGTAAGGGATAATGCGATATTATTACAGCGATATTTGAACAGTACAAATATCGCGTGTCGCTTCCTATATCGTGCAAAATATCGAGTATTGCTTTGTGAGTCGTGTGTCAAGGTCTGATATTAGACTACATTACACGAGATTCGGATAATATGGGCGATATTTGAATAATAAAATATCGTGTATCGATTGTGTTCCCCTTCGTGTTTCGTGTGTCGGCCTTTGTACGCGAGACACGATATTTTGCGCAATGCTCAAATCGACACACGATATTTTGCGCAATACACGAACCGACACACGATATTTTGCGCGATACACGAAGTGACTCGTGATATTTACCACGATATATCACCTTTTGGGCTACCTACGCAAGGGCGATATTTCGTGGTACATTCTTGCGCGTCGCCTGTGTATCGCCCAAAATACCGTGTGTCGCTTCATGTGTCGCGCAAAATAGCATGTCTCGTTTCACGTGTCGTGTGTCGCCCTTGATGAAAGAAGGGTGAGATTATAGATGGCACAATCCGGATTCCGTAGAAGACTGATATTCTATGAGGTCAATTTTTTGCATGGTTAAATCAGTCAGAAGGATTTACATGAAATTCACCAGGACTGTTTATTTGTTGCAAAATTGTATCATCTTTCGTTTAGATTTAAACTAGGAAATTATTTTTAAATATTGCCAAACTATTGCAAAAAACACAATTCAGTACACCTATTTCTGCAATTCAAAATTGATCCCAGCATTTTCAAATTTACTCCTCAAATTTCAATCAAGGGTTCATTGACTCCTGTTTTTTGTGAATGACCTGAACCGTTTTATCGACTGTCGGATATATTGCGATCGCGATCTGCAGAGCCGGCGAACCGCGATATAACAGTAGTAGCAGTTGAGAATATCCCTTCCAAGGCTAATTGCATCTCTTCGTTACATTGCTTTCTTCATGACACCATAAAATCCTGCTCTTATATTAGACCAATTAAGTGATACTTCATTATTTTTTAATAAATTTCATAGACCTTATTTGATATTATTTGAATGCCTATCTTGTTTTGATTCTCTATGCTCCTGATTCAAATGGCAGTTTTTAATGACTGCTAACAGGCATTTAAGGGCTTTCAGATTATGGATCGTTTTAGATCACAAACATAAATTACACATACCATATTTGTTGATTTCTAAAATTAAAATGCCTTCTTCGTCTTTAATTATTCCTTTATAAGTGTTATTATGAAATGTCAAGCTTTGTGTCATTTTTACAGTTTTCAATTTTCTAAGTGCACTTTCTTTTATTCTGAGATATTTTAGGAAACCAGACTCGAGATTATTTGTCAATTTGCAACAAAAAGCGAAAGGTACTGTAAATTGGTGTTTGTTTAATGGATGATGATGCGTACTTTCTTTCCGCAAAATATGGTTTTGGCTTGTGAAATAGCAAAATTGTTACATAAATATTTATAAACTCCTAATATTAATTGGATAATTTCACATCACCTGCATGCTCTATGGTTATTTGATTTCTGATTGTCATATTTGTTATATTTATATATGCTTTTATTGTTTTTATTTCTCAATTCGACCAAAAAGTTGTTATGTTTATCATTATAATTCAGTATTGCTGTAATTCAACAATTGAAAAAAAAACCACAAAAATGCTTAAAAATATGTCCCTACGGTATGAATGGTGCATATTTTCATGTGATCTAGTAAATATTGAACTGATCCGAAACACCGCTCTTGATGAGTCATGTTTTCCAGTATTTCTATTTCTCTTGGTTTGTCTGCAACTGAGAAATAACATTGCGGTTGCATCCAATCGCTAACGTATCCATCCTCTACAGTATAATTTGGGAATTTGATTTTGTCTCTTATTTGTTACAGAGAGAATGCAAGTAGTACTCGGTAACTTTTAATCACGTGTCCTATTCCATTTTGCTTGCACACGTTTATTCGTTCCGTATTTTCATTTACGGTTTTTCCTCATAGATCGGGTTAACGTGCATTGGGAATGTGCAATTAGGTCATCATAGCTATCAATCCAAACAAACCAACTAAGATACGAAAGAACGTGTACCTCCCGCCGCGGTAGTCTTATAAATGAGACGCTTTAGGCGCAGAATGTTCTGGTTAGAATCTAAAGGTTTAACTGTTCATAATATTTTCAACAAGTACGTGATTTATCAACATATCTTACTTAAACAATAGCACGGCCGTTAATCACGCGAGCCACCTCTTTTTTGAGATGCATTAATAAATGATCCAATGCATCTTCCGAGGTGGCGCTCAGGCCCGGATGTTTTGAAATTTAACGGATACTTGTACAGGGTGATTAGGTTTAATATGTTTTTTAACACATTTTGCAATATTTAAAAAAAATCGGCCAATGTAGTGCGATTCAGCGATTATAAATTCATCTAAAAATGTACAGAAACATACTTTCACAACCCGTTTGGAAATGTGAGGACCTTTATAAGTTGTGGCATGCTAGAATTCGTAAAAGCAGATCGATGTATTTTGCCTGTGTGACGAGCAAATCCCTTGCAAATTAACTCGCTAATTACATAAAACGATTGCTTTGAACCTGCACAAGTGCATGCGTTCACAAAAACATCGGCTTCTAGCCGATCTAATAGATAAATTTGAATTTTTCAAAAAGAGATGGAGCCAATGCCAATGAGGTGGCGCTCAGATTAGGAGGTAGCGCCAATGCACATGTATAGCCTTTTTAAAGTATAATATTTTATGTTATGGTTTCTATTATTTTTACAGGACTTACATTATTTTTTGTAAGTTGTCTACTTCAGCACATTTGAGTCGCGTGCGTTTTCAATAAGAAAAAAGTAGTTTTCTAATAATGTATTGATGGATTTAAACGTTCGTATTTGTAAGATTACAACATTTAACATGTATTATACAAAAATGTTAAGGGAAAAAGACCGAGCTATTTTCTTTTTTTTTTGAGTTGATAGTGGGAAAAACAACATAAATGAGCCTATTTAAGATTCGTTGACCTTGGCCTTTTAGTAAATTAAGCATTTGGATTAACGGCCACAAATCATAGTTTCAAGAAGAAGTGTTATCTTATACTTACTACGTGAATTACCATACTGTATACAAACATTGATGTCGATGAATTATTTTGTCAATGTGGAACATTTAGTAAATGGTTTGATTGAGTATTACAAATTTTCGATATACATCGTACCATATGTTGTATTCATGTTGGTGACTTCTCAATTGAGTTGATCACTTATATATTTAAAAAACTACATCTTATTTATTAAAGATTGTGTTTATGTTCTGTAAAAATTTGAGACTTCGTATGAAAGTTGAAAAATAAGTTTAATATAACAAATAACATAATCTATTAAATCTACGTCATGTGATAAGGTCATTGCGAGACTGTTAATTGAAACATCCTGCATTGGCGCCACCCCCTATCATTAGCGCCATCTCATAAGCATTGGCTCCATCTCTTTTGGAAAAATGCAAAATTATCTACTACGTCGGCAAGAAGCCAATATTTCTGTGCATGCAGCATGTAATGTAAGTTGTATTCAATCGTTTGATGCCGTTAGCGATTTAATTGGGTGGACATTTTCTCGTCACACAGGAAAAACTCACCGAAATGCTTTTTAAAAATCCACCATGCCAAATCTTATAAAGGTTCTCACATTTTAAAATGTACTTTTTTGGACGAATCAATCTTCCCTGAATCGCACTACATTGTCCGATTTTAAAAATAATGCGAATTATGTTGAAAAAAGATATAAAACCTAATCATTCTGTTAAATTGTCCATGACATTTCAAAACATCCGGGCCTGAGCGCCACCTCGGAAGTTGCATTGGCTCATTAATTATTGCATCTCGAAAAAGAGGTGGCGCGCGTGATTAACGGCCGTGAATAGACTAGTTATAACATGTCTAACATGTTATTTGTGATAGTTATGTCAATATTATCTTGCATTTATAAAATTGGTTAACAGATAAACGGTCATTATCACAGAGTCTAATAAAATAAAACATGTTTTCTTCAAAGATCGTTTTGCGTCTTAACATCAACCTACAGCAAAGGAATAATAATTAGTAGTGTAATGATAAGCATATGGGAAGGAGACCCCTCTTGATTTGGAGATAAAGGTAAAATTTACAGGGACACGCACTAAAAAAACAATATATTATCAATTTTACATATTGCTGTTAAAATCAATATTCAATTCCATATTTTGAATATTTTCAGATCCAATACTGTAAAATTGAATCTTTTAAACAAAATTTAAGTGAATCTGAAAAAGAAGCCCAACAACTGTCACAGAGCAGCCAACCAAAACACACACTCTCCGTTTTTTGTAGAGCCCTGCATATATGACATATGGCTGAAGGTGGCTCAAGCATAAACACGACACGGGAGTCATCTGTTGATTCAGAAGTGGTGAAACTTAAGGTACGGACAGACTTCGACTGAAATAAATGGCTATTGTATCATGCTAGTTTCTTGTCCCCACGTCAACACAAAATATATACATTGTAATTTGTTTCAGAATTTTATCATTTTGAAGGAAATGAAAAAAATATATTTCAACCTCTAGAAAACAGCATTAGACGTAAACATTCCTTGGATGTAGAAAATCACTGAATTCGCTTATCACATTACAGAATGTTATCAGACTGGTCTGGCTGTCCACATCCTTGCACCCCTTTTGTTAGTTACCCTGTACATTTTTTTTTCTTTAGGTGAAGCAGAAGGACTGTGAGTTGACAGTGACACAAACTGAACTGTCGTGGACAATTAAAGACCAGAAGAAAAATGGTAAAAGCTAACTGAACAGCTTCGTACTAATTATTTTTTAGGACACAGACCTGCCTTGCATGATATAGTAATGAAATGTATAAGCATTCCTACAAAAAACACAATACAAAAAAGTCTGTATGTTGAAAACTTTTTTGAAATTCAAATGAATTCTTTTTAGTTTAGTGTATGTTATGAGTTTTTTAGAATACAGAGTGTAGCCAGATAGTCTAAGCGCCGTTCATAAACCGTTATTGCAGTTCAAACATGAAAGCGGAAAGACTGCGTACCGGTGGCATTGTTTTTTTT